>NW_018405739.1:284666-383979 GCF_002113885.1 Mizuhopecten yessoensis
TATTATGGTTTATAATGGCAAATGATACTTTGAATATTACATGTTAATAACTTGATTGGAATTATAACCTTGAATTGACAGTTTGATACTTTGAAAATTTTGAGCCAGCCCTACCCCCAAGGGCTGTAGGGTGGGGCTCAAAGGAGTCAGTGTGCTAAAATTTCTTCATTTTCCTTGTTAAGAATCAGAGGTGCTAGTTTCAAATCCTTTTTAGTCTGAAATCTGTATGCTAGATATTGAGTAAGGTGGTTTTATTGTTTTTTGTCACTTTGAATAATATTTTTGTTCATGTTAAAAACAAAATCAACCCTCTGTATAAATATATCAGGTGACCGTTAAGGCCCATGGGCCTCTTGTTATCAATTGCCCTCTCCAGACCTAGATATTGTCAAAACCTCCTGGTGGGTGGAAGTGGCCTAATGTGCTTAATCATGATGTAAATTTTACGATCCCCGGGGCATCCATTCCTCCCTGGGTAGGGAAA
This sequence comes from Mizuhopecten yessoensis, assembly GCF_002113885.1. Classification (NCBI taxonomy): domain Eukaryota; kingdom Metazoa; phylum Mollusca; class Bivalvia; order Pectinida; family Pectinidae; genus Mizuhopecten; species Mizuhopecten yessoensis. Next base: position 285,151 of record NW_018405739.1, read on the forward strand.
ATTTACTTTATTACATTACTTCACTTTTATCTGACAAATACCTGCTATACATATGTAATATTGTTATTTGTCACATCATAACAATCTATAGCAATTATATTACAACTTAGGCGACCGTTAAGTGACATTTCCCTAGGTGGCAGGTTGCGGAATTGACACTAAATGTCTGTATTTGTATCTGAAAATTGCTGTAAAATTATCAACCCAAAGCTAAAAATGAATGGCATATCTCTATCTACAGGGGAAACTTGTCAAAGAAACCATGACTTCCTAAATGGTAATATAAAACAAATAACAACTTTATAAACATGCAATGGCAGACACATACACCCTCCCAAACCAAACCAAACTAGAACTTAACGAGGCGGCTATGTACGAAAATAACAAAAACATTGATATGAATGTTCTAATCTCGGTTTATATTTGAGTACGTGAAGACTGCTTCTGCGCTCTTACCGAGTTTGGTATCATTACAGCTGCACTAGGACCCACACCATATAAATCCTAAACAAACTACTGTCATTTGTCTCATTCTGGTCGAAAAATACGTGCAACAAACTAATAAACGACAGTGGTTCTCGCCAAAAAGAATTATTTCTTTTAGACCAATAAAACCAACTGTCGTTTAATAATTAAACCCAACAACTTCACGGAATTATCTAAGTTCCCAATGGCTCTTCGGAACACTCGAGTTTCATTCGGCAAAGTTTATAACTCGGGATTATTCTAGCCATTTTAAGTATATAGTAATATGTGCTTTCTTATACCAATCTTTTCAAATCTATGCGTTAATGTAATACATAATATTCAAATATATCAACTAAACCTATTGATAATATTTTATATTGGTGTTAGTTATACTTGCTGTAGAAAAAATACTAGTTTTACACAGCTCCCATTTATTACACTCGTGCAAAGTACCAAAAACTGCATTCGGAACAACTTGTATTGTAACTTGACCGAGTAAACATGGAACAGCCGAAATGAAAACACAACTGATTTGTTAGATCAGAGACGGTAAGGAAGTAAAACGTGGCTTGATTGTTTTCATTTTATTTTTAGGTTCGCTATTGTCTATTTTTTCGTATAATTTCATTAAATGGGGCCGTGCATGACATTTCAGTTTAGGCATATTATAACTTACACTTGTTTTCGTTTTTTGTTGGCGGTGAATATAAAACATGACATTTGGGAGCATTGATCATCCTGCTGTGGAGATAAATATTTTGATAACGACACCATATTTATACTGCAGATCACTCAACATTCTACAAACAACCCTTTATGTGCTACAGTGTTCTGTACTCGACAGAAGCGTCCATACGGTACCAAGTACCAAACACAATTTAGATAGGATTTCGCATATCAATCTACACAAATCAAAATTGTATTGAAACTACAGCACGTACGGTCTAGATAACGACACATTTTTTGTTTGAGTGTTTGTTTTTGTAAATTATATTAATTTGATTCAATCAAGGCATTGGTATGCCTTCAGTAGACATTCATAGTTAATTCCAAGAACGGTTGTGAAAAGGGGTAAATGGGACTCAGATTAAAAGTAGACGATAGTGAGGTTGTTTTTACACTGGACGATAGTGAGGTTGAGTTTATAGTAATATGGAACCTAATTTGCACTAGATAGTGAGGTTGTGGTGAGGTGTTAAATAGACTCAGATTTACACTAGACAACAGTGAGGTTGTGTGAAGACGTAAATTGGACTCATATTTATAATAGACGATAGTGAGGTCGTGTTGAGACGTAAATTGGACTCAAATTTACACAATACGATAGTTAGGTTGTGTTGAGACGTAAATTGGACTCAGATTTTCACAAAACGATAGTAAGGTTGTTTGGAGACGTAAGTTGGACTCGGATTAACACAAGACGATAGTGAGATTGTGTGGAGACGTAAGTTGAACTCAGATTCACACAAGACGATAGTGAGGTCGTGTTGAGACGTAAATTGGACTCAGATTTACACAAAACGATATTAAGGTTGTTTGGAGACGTAAGTTGGACTTAGATTACCTCAAGACGATAGGGAGGTTGTGTTGAGACGTAAGTTGGACTCAGAGTTACACAAAACGATAGTAAGGTAGTGTGGAGACGTAAGTTGGGCTGAGATTAACACAAGACGATAGTGAGATTGTGTGGAGACGTAAGTTGGGCTGAGATTAACACAAGACGATAGTGAGGTTGAGTTTATAGTAATATGGAACCTAATTTGCACTAGATAGTGAGGTTGTGGTGAGGAGTTAAATAGACTCAGATTTACACTAGACAACAGTGAGGTTGTGTGAAGACGTAAATTGGACTCATATTTATCCTAGACGATAGTGAGGTCGTGTTGAGACGTAAATTGGACTCAGATTTACACTAGGCGACAGTGAGGTTGTGTGGAGACTTAAGTTGGACTCAGATTTACACAAAACGATACTAAGGTAGTGTGGAGACGTAAGTTGGACTCGGATTAACACAAGACGATAGTGAGGTTGAGTTTATAGTAATATGGAACCTAATTTGCACTAGATAGTGAGGTTGTGGTGAGGTGTTAAATAGACTCAGTTTTACACTAGACGACAGTGAGTCTGTGTTGAGACGTAAACTGGACTCAGATTTACACAAAACGATATTAAGGTTGTTTGGAGACGTAAGTTGGACTCAGAGTAACACTAGACGATAGTTAGGTTGTGTTGAGACGTAAATTGGACTCAGATTTACACTAGACAACAGTGAGGTTGTGTTAAGACGTAAATTGGACTCATATTTATCCTAGACGATAGTGAGGTCGTGTTGAGACGTAAATTGGACTCAGATTTTCACAAAACGATAGTAAGGTTGTTTGGAGACGTAAGTTGGACTCAGATTTACATAAAACGATAGTAAGGTTGTTTGGAGACGTAAGTTGGACTCGGATTAACACAAGACGATAGTGAGATTGTGTGGAGACGTAAGTTGAACTCAGATTCACACAAGACGATAGTGAGGTTGTGTTGAGACGTAAATTGGACTCAGATTAACACAAGCCGATAGAGAGGTTGTGTTGAGAGGTAACTTGGACTCAGATTTACACAAAACGATATTAAGGTTGTTTGGAGACGTAAGTTGGACTGCGATTATAATTAACACTAGACGATAGTTAGGTTGTGTTGAGACGTAAGTTGGACTCAGATTTACACTAGACGACAGTGAGGTTGTGTGGAGACGTAAGTTGGACTCAGATTTACACAAAACGATAGTGAGGTTGTGTGGAGACGTAAGTTGGACTCCGATTTACACAAGACGATAGTGAGGTTGAGTGGAGACGTAAGTTGGACTCAGATTAACACTAGACGATAGTTAGGTTGTGTGGAGACGTAAGTTGGACTCAGATTTACACAAGACGATAGTGAGGTTGTGTGGAGACGTAAGATGGACTGCGATTATAATTAACACTAGACGATAGTGAGGCTGTGTGGAGACGTAAATTGGAATCAGATTAACACTAGACGATAGTGAGGTTGTGTGGAGACGTAAATTCACATTTACACTTAGGTGACAGGGATTCATTGACATATCTATTACCATATATGACCGTGCGGCCTTATTTCATACAATGTCCTGTTAAAATGGTTTATAATCTAATTGTATGATTGATTCTTTGCCATATTGTCTCATGTAACTGTGATAAAATCTTCTGAATTGGAGATATTAAAAAAACCCCACTTATTTAGAATACTGATGCTGGTGCTTTATACAAATATATGCAAACAATTTGACCTTACAGTAGTGCACGTCCTGTGTGACTTTTCTTGATTGTCCCTGTTGCGATAATTCTCATTATTAGCTACATGTATTATTGTTACGGGTATCTTTCCTTGCCGGTCTCCAATGTCCATATTTACAGATGTATCAAATATTCGAGATCGTTAGATATGTAAATATATAAAGCGTATGGGCCTGTCTCCATATCGGGATGTGCCGAATGGGACGAACATTGTGCACTTGCAATTGTAATACTAAGTATTCTCCGGCGACCACTGATCACAAGCCTACCAGGTTTTTAAAATTAAAAGCATTAGTGATATCTTACTTATGTAAAAGCATGGTGTTTACATTGTCAGATACTGTTGAATACCTAATTTAATTTCTGTTTTATTTTCCAGCAGAAACCTGAAGGAAACCCCGAAGTACAGCCCGCCGGACGTACACCCGATAATACGTGAGTATATCTAAACGTTACAACTGTGTAAACACGGGGACTAGACATTTCATGGACACTATGCTGTTCCTAGTGTTCAGAGTTTATGGAATGCTTGTGTACCAGTTCCAATTTCAAGACGATATTGTGGGCTATTTGCAATAAGATTCATCATTTTGGAAATACGTGTATGTAAAATCGAAATTTTACTTAATATATAAACAATGATTGACTAGATACTGAAAATAAAGATTTCCTAACGAAAGTCTACGTAGTTGATAAGGACATGAACTGAAACCAACGTCCAGTGTGGTCAGTTTTATCTTTTGGGAAAGCCGATGAGAAAAATAGCTACGACCGAAATAGCGCAATATCCGGGCCTTTCAGGACACCAACAACTAAACCCTTTACTATATGTTATTACTGAACATTTTAACTAATAACTTTAGTATTTGAAGTTCAACACCAGTGACAACTGTCTAGGCTACACCGGAAGTTTACAAGCAATACCGGTGACCCAAAACAGAAACGCCCAGACATTTTGCCCCTGTGCAATTCCGCACATAGACATGGAAATAGATCAAAAGTATACATTTTTCAAAAGTTTAATACCAGTACATTTCATTCATCAGTTCCTCATTGAACATCCTGAATGGCCCAGTAATTAGCCGGAACTGATTTTAGATAGGAACTACAAACTTATGAAACATTGGCTGATTGGCAGTTAACATTGAAAGTATCATGTACTAGCCTCGTCTGTCAATACACCTCATAATCAAGGTTGCTAACTCAGTCCCTCTGGTGAAATGACCCCGTTCCAGAAATATTCATGAACTCAACCCAACTTTCTTGTAACTCACTTAAATCATTGCAAACGATCAAAATGTCAAATGAAAAAAATTGAAAACAGTATTCGGCCTTTAGTCTTTTCAAAGGTTTTCCAAATCACTGACAAAATAAGATTTTACTATTAAGTAATAACCGGAACAAGAAATCAGGCTTGAGCCCACAATCCATGCTTGAGCATGAGAACGGTTTCATGAATATGGACCCTGGTAAATAATATACCTGATGTATCTCACTGCATTTCGTAAGAGACAAATTGTGTGGGGCCTCCTACAGGGGTTTCTGTTGTGTAACTCTTCGAGGACATTGAGGAGACCATGACCTAACTCGTCTGCTGCAGCCTCTGTGTAACGACTCAATTACTCTGTCTTGCCGGCTATGTCTCCCTAGTCATCCGTAATCAGATGACCTTCGGAAGCTGTTGTCCCTGTGTAACGACTTCATTACTCTGTCTTGCCGGCTATGTCTCCCAAGTCATCCGTAATCAGATGACCTTCGGAAGCTGTTGCCCTGTGTAACGACTGCATTACTCTGTCTTGCCGGCTATGTCTCCCTAGTCATCCGTAATCAGATGACCTTCGGAAGCTGTTGCGATGACGTCAAATAAACAAACACTGCACGCCGACGGAGATTTACTTAAATACTGGATGTTATCACGCCCCGTAATGTAAATGTATCACTTAACTGCAAAAACACATGACGTTTTGTTCCGGAAACTTGTATCTAGGAAACGACGCGAATCTGTCGCCTCTTCAGACACAAAGGATGAGTACGTTTATCGTTCTCGAAAATTTGTTTCGTCGCTTCTGTTTCTTCGTCTTTTCATTCATTTGGCTTATTGTATCAAGAGTACGGAACGAAGTAATGCTAATTATCCATTGTCTATTTGCCTCATAACAATGCGAAGGATCGGAAGACACGCTAAGGATATTTTCTCTTCGTTGCAGAATAGATGAAAAAAATTCTAAACACTTTCGCCGCTAATATTTCAGTTTTCAGTGCGAAACCATGTAGACTCTATAGTTTTCATACACTGGGCGTACAGTAATGAACTTAGTTCAATATTATGTTGTTATCTGTTGCCCGGCAACGTAACAAACGTTACATGTGTACTAATGACGCGCTTTTCATTTGAATTCCAAATTGATAGCGTGTGCATGTGAGCGGGACGCAGTGCTGTCTTTGAACCGTCTCTATCTCTTTGCTCATACCCAAATCGACAACTCTTTCCACAACCATGCAAGATGACGGCATGCTCAAGAAAGAACGGTAATGTGGCTCCGACAAACTTGCCCCCCGCCTTTTGTGTTCACTACGCTCCTCTCTATTGCTGCCTTAGGTTTCGACAGGTTTTACTTTAACAACTACCTTACATTTTTGCAACCATGTTTAGAGCCATAACGGTCACAGTTTACGACCACTGACAGACGACATCAAAGCACTAGTTTTTATCTCGTTACCACGACTTCATATCTCGTTTCATCGCAGCATAATTGCAACCTATTTGCACTATTTATAAAGACGTTACGCGACCCCCATCACGAGAGTCTCCATTTCTGTTGTGCTGTGCTGTCCTTACATTCAGGATAAAAAGTCATAGATGACAGAACGATTACTAGTAAAATAGTCTTACACATTGACAATCATATGCAGCTAATCCCGTGTCGGAGCGCTGCTTATTTGGTGATGTTGCTAGACATTGACATGATATCTGTTCATATATGTATAAATGATAGAGACCCACAGGGGCAGGTCGGCAATACCGTATAGATATATATGTGAGCTCCCCATTTCAGTATTATATGTCAAATAATCTGAATATTTTCTTATTTGCAGAGCTTACATAAAATCTAAGGCCGAAATTGCAGACATGCATTTTGACGAGTTGCTACAGATTGTGAATGGATTTGGCCCCTACCAGAAACTACGACTGTTCCTGATATGTTTGGTTGGTATTGTATGTGCGTTCCATGCAATGAATATGGTGTTTGTTGGAGCTAAACCCGACTATCAATGCAAGATTGGTGCTATGAACCTTTCTGAAAGTGACGGTTTCGTTAACACAAGTTTCACACAATGGATGAATTTTTTAAGAGCCAAAGGAGACGGATGTGAGATGTATAACCCAACACAGGCATACAATATGATCGCCAACGGAACTCTGGCCATCCGGGGGTCCGAAGTCACGGGGGATTCTAACTTGCCCTTGGAGACCTGCACGGAATGGGAGTACTCGGAAGATGTATACGGGCCGACCATCGTATCTGACGTAAGTATGACGTAGGATCCCGAAAGCATGACGTAATTTCACGTGTACAGTGTGAAAGGGATATAAATGAGCGAGCTTGTACGTCCGTCCGGTTCCGTCCATATACATGCGTGTCCAAATGCTCCTTTAGGATTCTGTTGAAGGCTCCTTGTTTATAGAAGGTTATATATATATATATACTATAGATATTAAAACCGACTTTATTGCTGGTAACTGCGCAGACTACTTAATTGTTGAATTTAACCATCTGCTTCTTAACGAAGACCAATACAGCAGTCGTAACATATCATAGTGTATTAAAAAACCAGTAAGGAACAAACAAGCCGGGATTTTTTCGACTCTATTGGGATCGCACGATTCTCCAAATTGACATGGAACTACTTTTTCCATATTTCGTTGCTGAAAATTGCAACTTTAACCGTGATATAGACAACAGCCCACTGATAAAGATCTTGGACATTTAACATAGCATTCAAAAGTAATTTTGGGTGAAAAATGTGTTTTCCATCTTGAAATAAGTTAATGAATTTCGACGCACGCATGACTACTTTTTCTGCTATAAGACCGCTAAAAAACGTAGGTCACGTATACCGCATACATGTTTGGTTTCTGATAAGGCGTACATATTAAGCATATGTGTTTTGGTTTGCTATACCGTAAAAAGATTTATTTAAAATACCTAATGATAGCAAAACAATAGGTGAAATCGTGTCGTATGACGATATAGTCATGTCGGGTAATGATACGTATAGACAGTACACTTGTAACTAAAAACAGAATGTCTCTACTTTCGATTTCGATATCGCCTTGAAAGGAACAGAACCCGGTTTGAACGGGTGTAATCAGCAGAAAGCAGTGTTACTTTTGTTATGGGTAATCTGGCGTCAAAAATGTCGGTTTTGTTCTGAAAACAGAAACACATGTACGATAGATTACAACATATAACATCGTCTGTCAAAGATTTCCGAAAATAACGCCTAGCTCCCACACAAGGACTTCCAACGTGCATAGCCATACCACCAAGGTCACCTGTCATTTCCTCACTCGATGGAGGGCCTTCCTTCACGTTTCAGTGTTGTTAGCAAGTTTTGTTCGACATGTGCAAGTTCAGATTTTAAAAAGATGTGACTTTGTTTGAAAAAAAATATCTTAGCTTTTTATAAAAGTTTGTTTCAATGTGGCCTTGGAGTTGCTTAAAGTACAGGTAAACATGTCATTTTGATAATCACAGATGCGATAAGTTTTTACAAACAACATAGAACAGCAGTTGGGCTGTACAGACCCACGCCAATCAAGGTTTCTACCAGAAAGGGGATACTTGGCATTGTCTATGTAGACGTATGGGTCTTTTTTTATGAACAAGTTAAACATTGGAGTGTCAGGATAAAAATGTATGAAATTTAAATATCATGTCAATAAACTCTCCTGGTTTTAATAAGCGAAGGTTTTGCTTGTACCATCAGATTTCTATTAAACGCCCATGAATTTATAATTGTTATGTGTACATTACGAGACTCCAGCAACGGACGACCTTGAGTAAAGAGGTCGACGTACTGACCGGCATAAAATATTCGTTTAAGGTAGTAAATCGAATGCTGGGTCAGTCACCTCGTGTATGTAAATAAATGCAGAAACACTCTACATTAAAACCTTTTTGTTATTACTGTATACGATTTTTTAGTTCAGCGATATTGACAAATACGTCGCACTCATCATGAATGCTCTGCTATCAATACAATACAACGGCTGTAATACAACTATTGTTTGATACAAAACTCCCTGACTTCTCTGTATGTCTTCCCCTCTTGATACTTTGAACTATAAACGTCTGCCCCTTCATTTAATCTTTGATATATAAATACTGTGTACGTCTCCCCCTCCCTTGATCCTTTGATATAAATACTGTGTACGTCTCCCCCTCCATTGATCATTTGATATTAATACTGTGTACGTCTCCCCCTCCATTGATCTTTTGATATAAATACTGTGTACATCTCCCCTCCCTTGATCATTTGATATAAATACTGTGTACGTCTCCCCTCCCTTGATCATTTGATATAAATACTGTGTAGTCTCCCCCTCCCTTGATCCTTTGGTATAAATACTGTGTAGTCTCCCCCTCCATTGATCCTTTGGTATAAATACTGTGTACGTCTCCCCCTCCATTGCTAATTTGATATTAATACTGTGTACGTCTCCCCCTCCATTGATAATTTGATATTAATACTGTGTACGTCTCCCCCTCTATTGATTCTTTGATATAAATACCGTGTACGTCTCCCCCTCCATTGATCCTTTGGTATAAATACTGTGTAGTCTCCCCCTCCATTGATCCGTTGGTATAAATACTGTGTACGTCTCCCCCTCCATTTATCATCTGATATTAATACTGTGTACGTCTCCCCCTCCATTTATCATCTGATATTAATACTGTGTACGTCTCCCCCTCCCGTGATCCTTTATATAAATACTGTGTAGTCTCCCCCTCCCTTGATCGTTTGGTATAAATACTGTGTAGTCTCCCCCTCCATTGATCCCTTGGTATAAATACTGTGTACGTCTCCCCCTCCCGTGATCCTTTATATAAATACTGTGTAGTCTCCCCCTCCATTGATCCTTTGGTATCAATACTGTGTACGTCTCCCCCTCCATTTATCATCTGATATTAATACTGTGTACGTCTCCCCCTCCATTTATCATCTGATATTAATACTGTGTACGTCTCCCCCTCAATTGATCTTTTGATATAAATACTGTGTACGTCTCCCCTACCTTTATCCTTTGATATAAATACTGTGTACGTCTCCCCCTCCCTTGATCCTTTGATATAAATTCTGTGTACGTCTCCCCTCCCTTGATTTTATAATATAAATACTATGTATTTGTCCCCTCCCTTGATCCTTTGATATAACTACTGTGTACGTCTCCCCTCCCTTGATGATTTGATATAAATACTGTGTACGTCTCCCCTACCTTTATCCTTTGATATAAATACTGTGTACGTCTCCCCATCCCGTGATCCTTTGATATAAATACTGAGTACGGCTCGCCCTTCCATTGATCCTTTGATATTGATACTATGCCGTACGTCTACCCTTCCCTCGATCATTTGATATAAATACTGTGTACGTCTCCCCTCCCTTTATCATTTGATATAAATACTGTGTATGTCTCCCCCTCCATTGATCATTTGATATTAATCCTGTGTACGTCTCCCCCTCCATTGATCTTTTGATATAAATACTGTGTACGTCTCCCCTACCTTTATCCTTTGATATAAATACTGTGTACGTCTCGCCCTTCCATTGATGATATAAATACTGTGTAGTCTCCCCCTCCATTGATCCTTTGGTATCAATACTGTGTACGTCTCCCCCTCCATTGCTAATTTGATATTAATACTGTGTACGTCTACCCCTCTATCGTTCCTTTGATATAAATACCGTGTACGTCTTCCCTCCCTTTATCATTTGATATTAATACTGTGTACGTCTCCCCCTCCATTTATCATCTGATATTAATACTGTGTACGTCTCCCCCTCCCGTGATCCTTTGATATAAATACTGAGTACGGCTCGCCCTTCCATTGATCCTTTGATATACATACTATGCCGTACGTCTACCCTTCCCTCGATCATTTGATATAAATACTGTGTACGTTTCCCCCTCCCGGGATCCTTTGATATAAATACTGGTTAGTCCCCCCTCCTTTGATCATTTGATATAAATACTGTGTACGTCTCCCCCTCCCGTGATCCTTTATATAAATACTGTGTAGTCTCCCCCTCCCTTGATCGTTTGGTATAAATACTGTGTAGTCTCCCCCCCCATTGATCCTTTGGTATAAATACTGTGTAGTCTCCCCCTCCATTGATCCGTTGGTATAAATACTGTGTACGTCTCCCCCTCCCGTGATCCTTTATATAAATACTGTGTAGTCTCCCCCTCCAATGATCCTTTGGTATAAATACTGTGTACGTCTCCCCCTCCATTGATAATTTGATATTAATACTGTGTACGTCTCCCCCTCCCGTGATCCTTTGATATAAATACTGAGTACGGCTCGCCCTTCCATTGATCCTTTGATATACATACTATGCCGTACGTCTACCCTTCCCTCGATCATTTGATATAAATACTGTGTACGACTCCCCCTCCTTTGATCATTTGATATAAATACTGTGTACTGATATAAATACTGTGTACGGCTCGCCCTTCCATTGATCCTTTGATATACATACTATGCCGTACGTCTACCCTTCCCTCGATCATTTGATATAAATACTGTGTACGGCTCGCCCTTCCCTTGATCCTTTGATATTGATACTATGCCGTACGTCTACCCTTCCCTCGATCATTTGATATAAATACTGTGTACGTCTCCCCCTCCATGGATCATTTGATATTAATACTGTGTACGTCCCCCCTCCCTTTATCATTTGATATAAATACTGTGTACGTTTCCCCCTCCCGTGCTCCTTTGATATAAATACTGTGTACGGCTCGCCCTTCCATTGATCATTTGATATAAATACTGTGTAGTCTCCACCTCCCTCGATCCTTTGATATAAATACTGTGTACGTCTCGCCCTTCCATTGATGATATAAATACTGTGTAGTCTCCCCCTCCATTGATCCCTTGGTATAAATACTGTGTACGTCTCCCCCTCCCGTGATCCTTTATATAAATACTGTGTAGTCTCCCCCTCCATTGATCCTTTGGTATCAATACTGTGTACGTCTCCCCCTCCATTGCTAATTTGATATTAATACTGTGTACGTCTACCCCTCTATCGTTCCTTTGATATAAATACCGTGTACGTCTTCCCTCCCTTTATCATTTGATATAAATACTGTGTACGTCTCCCCTACCTTTATCCTTTGATATAAATACTGTGTACGTCTCCCCTCCCTTGATTTTATAATATAAATACTATGTACTTGTCCCCTCCCTTGATCCTTTGATATAAATACTGTGTACGTCTCCCCTCCCTTGATTTTATAATATAAATACTATGTACTTGTCCCCTCCCTTGATCCTTTGATATAAATACTGTGTACGTCTCCCCCTCTCCCTTGATCCTTTGATATAAATTCTGTGCACGTCTCCCCCTCCATTGATCCTTTGATATAGATGCTGTGTACGTGTCCCCCTCCATTGATCCTTTGATATAAATACTGTGTACGTGTCCCCCTCCATTGATCATTTGATATAAATACTGTGTACGTCTGTGTTACGAAATATAACGATTCACGCCTTGTTTGTCTTCAGTTTGACCTGGTTTGTAGTCAGGCATGGCTCCGAAGTACATCGAAGACATTCTACTTCTTAGGTCGTCTCCTTGGGGCAGTCATATTCGGACAGCTCTCAGATATGTACGTATATCCTCGTTTTATTAGTAGAGAATATCGTTCTACAACCATTTGTTTTTTCTTCTTTGGTGATTTGTGGCACAGATTCATATATATATAAATTTTATATTAATTGCTAATCGACTTATAAATATAACGGTCATTTCAGATTTGGGAGGAAGCCAATGTTCTTTTTCGGTCTACTGTTCCTACTGATAGCCGGATGTGTTGCAGCTGTAGCGCCCTCTATGGCGGTGTTCATTCCATTTTATATCCTACAGGGGGCAGCACAGACCGGCCTCTTTCTGGTTGCGTATACAATGTGTAAGTTAAATGAAGAGTATATCAGAAATGATGCTATCATTTCACTACTTATAGTGTTTTTTTGTGAAAATAATATTTTGCCCTATTCTTAAACCAACAGAAAAAAAATGATTTCAAGATATTTCTTTGTTGATTTGTATGGTGAAAAGCTACAATATTGCAATCCACCACCATATTGAACATGGAAACATATTCCCGTCGATGAATTTCCTAATCAAAATCTTGAAAATGATATACTTTCAGACGTTAACGTGATTGGCAGCAACTGTTAAGATATTTAATGATAGCTGTGGTGTGGTGCTACGTAAAATAGGACTGAAATCGAGTCAATTTTATCCGGAACGACATATTCGTCCATTTTGAGATTAAATAATATTTCAGTCAGTAAGCAGCATTCGCTGTATACATTCAATAACTAAAGGAATGGGAAAAATGACTCGATCATTTATAAAAGCACATCCCAAAATTTATATTTATTTCTTTTAAATCTTAAACAGGTACAGAATTGGTGGCACCAAAATATCGACTGATGGCTGGGTTTATGATACAGAGTTTCTACAGTGTGGGGTACATGACCCTGTCTCTGATGGCCTACTTTATCCGACACTGGCGCTACATTGAGGTTGCCATCACCGTTCCCGTGGCCCTGTTTGCAGCCTACTGGTGGTACGAATTGTTATTAACGTTGTTATAAATTGTAAAGCAGTTGCGTATGTAGTGAAAGATTAGCGTAATTCACACGCGTGCGGGTGCACATACATTTTTAAACATGTGATGTACGTATTACACGACACCAAACAACTGTTTCGTCCGTTTAGGGCTCATCAGTGATGCTAGGGACCAAATCAGGCGGTAATCCTAATCAGTCGTCAACAACTTGGGACATTAAATTCAATCCAAGTAAAACAAAGTCACTCATATTATCTAGAATTCAAGACACCCATCACATCCCACTATTTTTCCAAAATAGCCAAATCATAGACACATCATCACATCAACACTTAGGACTTACACTTCAAGATGATGCAACATGGAAACAGCACATACAGAATATATACAAAAAAGCTTACAATAGACTTAATATTCTTCGCCATGTCAAAACTAAAGTAAATAGAAAATCATTAATTAAAATATATGTGGGATTTATTAGGCCAATTTTATGAAAATGCAGATATTATTTGGGATAATTGTACACAACAGGCAAAAGATGTTCTTGAATCTGTACAATTAGAAGCAGCTAGGATAATAACAGGTCTTCGTTCTGGGGTATCACATGACAAACTATACAATGAACTAGGTTGGGAAACACTATCTGTAAGACGAAATAAACACAAACATGTAATGATGTACAAAATTATGCATTGGCAGACACCTCAATACTTACAAAATGTTTTAAATCCTTTCATTAATAATCAAAATGATAACCCCTACCCTCTCAGACAAACTAAGCTTTTCAACCCACCGTTATGTAAAACTAATAACTATTTCGACAGTTTTTTCCCTCAAATGTGCCGCACAATTAACACTGCAAATTCTGATCTTCTTAATTCTCCCTCTCCTGCAGCATTAAAAAAATATTTGAATATAGATATTATTTCTGATAGTGAATTTGTTTCAATTTTCAAAACTGAAGGTAACCGAAGAGCAAGTATTATTCTATGTCAACTTCGAAACTCTTGCAGTATTTTAAACTATGATTTACACCATGACCATCTTATTAATAGTCCTGCTTGTACCTGCTCTGCTAAACATGAAACAGTATCTCGTTACTTTTTGGAATGTCCTATTTTTAATAATCAAAGAACTACTTTGTTCACTTCTCTTAATAGTTATGGAAACCACAATCGCATTGATAAAAACATTCTATTGGAAAATCCCGTCGTTTTTAGCTCACCTGGCACGAAGTGCCAAGTGAGCTTATGCCGTCCGTCGTCCGTCCGTCCGTCCGTCCGTCCGTCGTCCGGCGTCAATATTTTACTTTAAATGACTTCTTCTTAATAATCGAAAGGCCTAGGGTGTTGATATTTGTCCAGAAGCAAACTGGGATGAAGGGCTACAAAGTTTGTTAAAATTAATGACCTTCACCCATTTTCAAGGTCACAGGGGTCAAATATGTTAAAAACTTTAAACATCTTCTTCTCGATAACCAAACTGCCCAGGGAGACGATATTTGGCCAGTAGCATGTTTGGGTGAAGGGCTATCAGGTTTGTTCAAATTAATAACCTTCAATTACATTCAAGGTCACAGGGGTCAATTGTCTAAAAAACCTTCAAACAACTTCTTCTGAATAACCAAAATGCCCAGGGTGATGATATTTGGCCAGTAGCATGCTGAGATGAAGGGCTACCAAGTTTGTTAAAATGAATTACCTTCACCCATATTCATGGACACAGGGGTCAAATATGTTGAAAACTTTAAACAACTTCTTCTCAATAACCAAAATGCCCTGGGTGATGATATTTGTCCAGTAGCATGCTGAGATGAAGGCCTACCAAGTTTGTTAAAATGAATGACCTTCACCTATATTCAAGGTGACAGGGGTCAAATTTGTTAAAAACTTTAAACAACTTCTTCTCAATAACCAAAATGCCCTGGGTGATGATATTTGTCCAGTAGCATGCTGAGATGAAGGCCTACCAAGTTTGTTAAAATGAATTACCTCCACCCATATTCATGGACACAGGGGTCAAATATGTTGAAAACTTGAAACAACTTCTTCTCAATAACCAAAATGCCCATGGTGATGATATTTGGCCAGAAGCATGCTGAGATGAAGGGCTAAAAAGTTTGTTAAAATGAATGACCTTCACCCATATTCATGGACACCGGGGTCAAATATGTTAAAAACTTTAAACAACTTCTTATCAATTACCAAAATGCCCAAGGTGATGATATTTGGCCAGAAGCATCCTGAGATGAAAGGCTATAAAAATTGTTCTACTGAATGACTTTGTTCGACTTTCAATCACAGGGGTGAAATGTTTTAAAAAAAAATGAACAGGCTCTTTTGAATGAATTTTAGTCATAAATACTGATATCCTGCCTGTAGCTTTATTTTAGATCACTTTTAAGGTTACAAGTGTGAGATTTATACCAGGTGAGCGATGCAGGCCCATTGGGCCTCTTGTAATTTTTATATGACTTAAAGCCACGATGTTAAACAAAAATATACTTTATATTCTATATTACATCCAGGAGATTCTAGTTGAGAATGACTACTGTCTATTACGTGTACTTATCTTGAAATTGTAAATAATTACACTCTATATGTATTAAATGAATTTATTATTTTTGATTGTAACAGTTGTTGGTAGCAGTTACCTGTACAATATATGCACATTGACTTTTGGTCTAAGCCTGCCAATATATGTCTAGGATAGTGTATATATCATGTACTTGTATGTGTGTGTAAGTGTACATGTGTATGAGGTGTGTGAGATGTTTCCTTCATGAGTTACTTCCCCTTAGCCTTGTGTTAATATGAATTATTTTGTGTGAATATTTTCATTTGCAACATGTCTAAAATATTATGTCTCATTGTTTATTCCACTTTAGTCATTTGACGGAGAGAATTTTTATAGGCTTTGCCTGTTATTCAATCCAATTGACTATGACATCTTGTCAATAAAATTTGATGAAATAAAATAAAATGTACTGTTGACATAGAAGCGGAGTTGCATAAAACCTCTTAATTATATGAATCTTAAAACTTAGAGGGGTCCTGACTAATTTTCAATAAGTAACGACTAAAGTGTGTGTAATATAACTGTGGCCATCGAGCTTTAAGGTTAGGACTAACATCGGGAGCTAAACATCCACTACCAGATACATGTACCTTGTATCTTGAAAGATGAACGTAAGACACACATGATTGTACACATTAAGTTGGTAATTGACACAGTATGCCAAAAACGAAATATACTGCTCCATACAGCTGTTTCGTCCCTTTAGGAATATCAGTGATGCATGAGGCCAAACAGGTGGAAATCCAAATCGGTTTAAACTACTGTTGAAGCAGAAGGGGAAATGCATGGAACCCCTGAAGAAACTCTGAAGATATAAGATCAAACACATTCAATATATTGATTATAGGTAGGCCTACAGTGTGCAGACAGATCTATTTAGGGGATAGCTGTCGAATCACGCTGAAATTGATATTTATACAATGTATACCAAACTCTTCACAGTGTGAAGGACCTTGCCATTGTTCTTCGACATGGTTAGAGTAGTTAAGTCATTCAAGCACTGCATTTTTCTGAAGAAACTCCTTGTCGTCACTCAGAAAGGACTGTAGATCTCTAAAGTAGGACTATTACAGCTAAAAGTGGTGCAGGCCTATAACGCCTTATAACATTGCGACCACTTTGAAAAACTTGTTGACCTTGACCTACTTTCCTTTTCAGGTGTCTTCCAGAATCTGTCCGCTGGTTGCTTTCCAAGAACAAGATTGAGGAGGCCAGGGTGATCATGAAAAAAGTAGCTAAGACCAATAAAGTAGTTCTTACCGACAACATGATGGAGAATTTAACCGATAAAAAAGACCAACCGGAAGTTCCCGAAGACAGGAAGTACACCTTTCTTGACTTGCTGCGACCTTTTCCAATGTTTTTACTATCCATCAACGTTTGGTTTAATTGGTAAGATTATCCCATATTTGGAGAATATTTCGGAGTGATATTCTCAGGTAACGTACAAACCATAGAAGATTGTGTTTTCAGTAAATACTTAAAAGTTTTCTATTTTTCACGAAAAGGTGCATTTTATCAAACAGCCTGAAATTTATATAGAACACGTACACATTGGAAACAAATGAGTTGTTCATTTAACAATAGTGGGCTAAAGGTATTACACATCTTGGACTACAATGACTGTAATTGTGACAGGTTGATCAACGCTATGGTGTACTACGGTCTGTCACTGGGTACAGATAACCTGGGAGGCGATCCCTACATCAACTTCTGTATAGCCGGGGCTGTGGAGATCCCAGCCTATGTCCTCTGTGTCATCTTCCTCAACAGGCTGGGTAGGCGCTGGCCCCTCTGTGGAACCATGCTTGCGGGAGGGATATCGTGTATCATATCTGGATTTATCCCTAATGGTAAGTTTATTTTACCAAACAGGCACGACATTAAAGATGAGGAAGGAACAACATATTTTCTGTATTTTTGACACTTGAATTATTTTCGAGTTTTTCGGATCTGATCTGGGTCAATAGTTACGCTTCCGGATTAACATTATTTATTGATTCTACATTAACTCTAATTACCATTTGTGTCCGGATTAATGCTTATTTAGTGAGTCCAGATTTACTTTAAGTAACTAGATCCAGATAAAGACCGTTTATTGAGTCAACATCAGCTGTTATCAAACGAGTCCGGATTAAAGAGGCTTTGACAAGTTGATATATATTTCTTATTGTGATAAATGATTCTACCATTGAATTAAGTTGTTACATTTGTCACATTAGATTGACTGCGTAATTGTTATGGAAACAACTTAATGTTTGCAGTTTTAACTCTTTCACCTTCTCTGATTTCTGACATTTTATTTGATAAACACGATGACCTGTTTTATACAGACATGGTAGCAGTAAAGGTCACATTCGCAATGTTGGGAAAGTTCGGAATTACAGCATCATACGGTATAATCTACTTGATGGCAGCCGAGGTGTTCCCAACGGTTGTCAGGTAAGTCATATAGTAGGATCAAGTGGTATAGAAATCCACTGAAATATAGAAATAAAGTCAAATTATCACATTGGAATATAAATACATGCCCCTTAGTTTAAAACATTGTTTCCATTACCCTCCCCCTTACAATGTACTTCACCAATTTGATTGATGCTAGCTACGAAGAGGCCTTATATCAAGGAAATGTCAATGAAGTATATAAATTAGTCCCCCACTGATAATGAAGTTATTCATTTTGAATGTAAACCTGCATTGAGAGGATGTGAATAAAGTATATGTCGATAAGTTGGGTTACTTCCCCTATTTATGGAGTTATGCTCTTTTGTTGTGTCGCCTGCGAAAAGCTGGTGACACATAGGTATTGCTTTGTCGGCGGCGGCGGCGGTGTCGTCCGAACAGAGGTTTTCGTGCGATAACTTGAGTTTCCTTGGGCCGATCAAACTCAAACTTCATGCAGTGCTTCCTTACCAAAAGTGCTTGCTTGGGATTGCTTTTCAGGTTAGAAGGTCAAAGGTCAAGGTCACTGTCACTATAAATAGGAAACTCAAGTTATCGCACGAAAACAGATTTTCTATTTATAGTGACAGTGACCTTGACCTTTGACCTTCTAACCTGAAAAGCAATCCCAAGCAAGCACTTTTGGTAAGGAAGCACTGCATGAAGTATGAGTTTGATCGGCCCAAGGAAACTCAAGTTATAGCACGAAAACAGATTTTCTATTTATAGTAACAGTGACCTTGACCTTTGACCTTCTAACCTGAAAAGCATTCCCAAGCAAGCACTTTTGGTAAGGAAGCACTGCATGAAGTTTGAGTTTGATCGGCCCAAGGAAACTCAAGTTATCGCACGAAAACCTCTGTTCGGACGACACCGCCGCCGCCGCCGACAAAGCAATACCTATGTGTCACCAGCTTTTCGCAGGCGACACAACAAAAGAGCATAACTCCATAAATAGGGGAAGTAACCCAACTTATCGACATATACGGCATTTCAGAGGTATACACGGTGGGTCAAGTGGTAGATCGAAGCCGTCAAGTATACAGTTTTAGTGAAGTTTCTATTTATAGTAACAGTGACCTTGACCTTTGACCTTCCGACCTGAAAAGCAATCCAAAGCAAGCACTTTTGGTAAGGAAGCACTGCATGAAGTTTGAGTTTGATCGGCCAAAGGAAACTCAAGTTAACGCACGAAAACAGATTTTCTAATTATAGTAACAGTGACCTTGACCTTTGACCTTCGGACCTGAAAAGCAATCCCATGCAAGCACTTTTGGTAAGAAAGCACTGCATGATGTTTGAGTTTGATCGGCCACAGGAAACTCAAGTTATCGCACGAAAACAGATTTTCTATTTATAGTGACAGTGACCTTGACTAGGTTATATAAGATATCTCATAAAAGATATAAGATATCTTATAAAGAAAAGTTTATGAGATATCTTATAAAGAACGAGACTCTCGCGAGACCGACAAAGAAGAAATGTTTGAAAATGACTGCTCCCGTTGTAAGATCACGAGTCCGATAAACGGGAGCTGTGTAAAACTAGCTTTGCGCCCGTACAGTTTCGTATTTTTCAACAGGAAGTATAACTAACACCAATATAGAATTTTAGTTGATATATTCAAATATTAATTATTATATTTACGCATACATTTTAAAATATTAGTGTTAGGAATCACACATTAATATATTCTAAAATGGCTGGAATAATCCAGAGTTATAAACTTTTCCGAAAGAAACTCGAGTGTTCTAAAGAGCCATTGAGAACTTAGAAAATGTCTGTGAAGTTGCTACATGTTTATTTATTCAAATGACAATTTAGTTTCGTTGGCCTAAAATCCAAAGGTTTAGATATAGTTCTTATTAGTGAGAATCACTGTCATTTATTAATCTGTTGTACGTCATTTTCAACCAGAATGAGACAAATGAAAGTAGTTTGCTGAGGATTTATATTGTGAAGGTGTAATGATGCCAAACTCGGTAAGAGCGCAGAAATATTGTCATAATCAGTCACCACATACTCAAATATAAAGTGAGATTTTAAAATTCATCTTGATTTATGTTATTTTTCGTACACAGCCTCGTTGAAGAATTCTAGTTTGGTTTGATTTGGGGAGGGGGGAGGGGTTTGGTTTATATTATTAATGAGGTCTTGTCTTATAGTTGATGTCAGAAAGCTAAGCTGAGTTAGTTGATTCAACATTTATCATTCACATCACTTGTCTTCTTTGTTGTAAGCAAAATTTATTGATTTCTGCTGATTTTCCTGTGTTATAAATTCATGGTTTAAAGTTTGTGTTCATGTATTTTGTGAGTTAACAGGTAAAGGACATGTACATCTGTTCAGTGTTCTTCCAAACCAATCAAATTAGTTAACCTACCCTCAGTGAGTCGCCCACCCCAAGTAGCTTGTTTAGATTTTGTCCCATTTTTCAAAGACTGTCCTATATGTTAATTTAGACCTGGTGGTATAGAATCTTGCAATCTACCAGATATAAGCAAATCTAAAATACACGAAGAATATTTATAATGAAATACAATTTATTATACCCAGGACATTAACTGCTTATTTTTACATTTGATCTAACTTGACCTCTCTAGGTTAATTTTAAGTCCAAGAAAAAATTCATAATAAAATATATTTATACTATATATGTGTACATATCACTATAGCAAGGTTATTTTATTATATTAAATTAATCTCATCATCTTTATTTATGAAAAGTGACTGGCACTAGATCATAAACTTAGGGAACTTAGATATAATTTCAAAAATGAAGAATGTCTTGTATTTCAGTTCCTTTTCCAAATTAATTTTATCACTCAGGGGAGCATATGGTACAAATAGGACTTTTCCCCCAAAGTTTGAAGCAGATTCCAAGAGAAATATTCAGTTTACTGATACATGTGCTTAACATTTGGGTTCAAGACTCAAAAACTTGTGGATAAGTATTGTATAACTCTTTTTAATAATAACATCTAGGATAGATATTTCAGCCCAAAAACATTTTTTTTTTTGATACAGAACAAATTCTGTTTGAGAATCAACTGTTTTGAACAGTTTTTTTTTTAAATATATAGCACCGACACTCAATCCATATTGATATGAAATATTTGAAATTTGAATATTTCTATAGTGCATAATTCCATAACCTTAAGTCTATAGGGACATGTCAAATACTACCAGGTACTCGTTTATATATACAATGGAAGATATTATATATAATGAATGGGCATCACAGTATATATATATATTTTGCAGCACACTTAATAAGCATGTGACATGTCCCTGTAACCCACATCTAATTATAGGTAAGTAGTGGGATTATTAGTGGAAGCCAATATCAACACATCCAACTAATACAGTACTTTAAAACAAGAGCCCCATGGGCCTAACAGGTCACCTGAGTTGTAATGCAATTGTTATTTGTTGTTGTGATATGTCAAAAATAAAAATTACATATATATATATGTATAGCAGGGAATTTTGCCCCTCACCAGGGAGGAATTAGTACCCAAGGGGTTGTGAAATTCACATTTTGATTAAGCACATCAGGATATTTCCATCCATGAGAAGGTTTTTTAACATATCTGGATCTGGAAGTAGACAATTATTGTTTGAGCTATTTTGGCCCCTTTTGGCTCCGCCCCTCAGGCCCTTAGCGTCCACATGATCACATCATGTAAATGTATCCCCTCCCCAAGAGTAAAAGGGCGACAATTGATAAAAAAAACCTTAAGATATACACCTCATATACATCAGATATACACCTTCTAAACATCAGGTATATACCTTCTATACATCATGTATACACCTCCTATAGGTCAGGTATACACCTTCCATGCATCAGGTATATATACCTTCTATACATCATGTATACACCTCCTATAGGTCAGGTATACACCTTCCATGCATCAGGTATATATACCTTCTATACATCAGGTATACACCTCCTATAGGTCAGGTATATATATACACCTTCCATGCATCAGGTATATATATACCTTCTATACATCAGATTACACCTATACATCAAGTACATCTTGTATGCATGCACATATACATGAGGTATATGTAAGGTCCATATTCTCTGTAGGTAAGGTACCTCATCTTTATAATAGTTGTCTGATATTGGTTCATATTGATTGCATGCACAGGAAATATAACATGTTTGCTTGTGCTGGAGTTTCCCATTTATGTTCCCTTATTGTGGCCTCTCAAGAACAAGAAGCACAGGCACATTATTAATAGCTCACCTGGAATAATATTTTTCATTAAAAGTTGTTGATTACCTCTTACCATACAGGAAATATCAGCTTGGGGATCTCAACAATTTCCATGTTATGACTGAAGGAGTAAGTCCTCAGGGATGGGGTGGGCTCCATTAGGGACTATCTTGGTATCATGAGTGTTTTTCCTCTGCATGCCCAGCAGCATTTGGATGGGATCTTTACTGATTTCATGTAAAATTTGGGGACTATAAGCCCCTTGTGGCAGGGCAGGACCCTGGCGCCAATCATGTAAGCATGGATGTATTCAGATGGTTACATGGTGGGGGATCTTAATTATCTTTACACCCAAACTTCCTCTATTGGCACCCAAATGCTCTGGCCCAGTGACTGATTTGCCTCTGTTTTTTTCAGACCTGAGATATGCTACAATTACAGGTTTTTGAAGATGAAATGTCTTATTTTCCTCTTTACCGGAAATATACCATGTATATACTTTGTATCATGTACATTGTATCTTCTGGAAAATGAGTCAATACACTATATATAATAGAGATGATAAATACAGGTACCTTATGCAATGAGGCTGTATTATAGAGGATACCCTTACTAAATAAATAAGGACTTTTTATGTACCCTGTATACCACTCTCTATATACCATTCTTTATATACTCTGTAAACCACTTCTTATTTACCCTGTTTACTAGTTTGTATAATCTGTATACAAATCATTATATAACCTTCTCAATATTTCTTTATAAAGATATCTTTGTTGTGTTTTATAATAAACAAGAGGCACTGAGTTAGGACAAGTCTTTCTAACAAAAGTGTATCCAAGTTTTGATGCTCAGCAATATATTATATATATATATATTACTACATCCAGGTATAACACATGTAGTTACTACTACTGACAGGTATTACACATGTATATATTATCACAGATAGGTATTACACATGTAGTTACTACTACAGACAGGTATTACACATGTATATATTATCACAGATAGGTATTACACATGTAATTACAACTACAGACAGGTACTACACATGCATATACTATCACAGATAGGTATTACACATAAATACTACTACAGACAGGTATTAAACATGTACTACTACATACATGTATTACACATGAATATACTATCACAGACAGGTATTGCACATGTATTTACTACCACAGACAGATCATACACATGCATTTACTATCACAGACAGGTATTACACATGTATATACTATCACAGACAGGTAATACACATGTAATTACTACTATAGACAGTTATTACACATGCATATATTATCACAGACAGGTATTACACATGTATATACTATCACAGACAGGTATTACACATGTAATTACTACTACAGACATGCTGTAAGTGTTACCATGTATCTGGCTTGTGTGAAATGCCTTTTAGGTCACAAAATACAATTGTATCTCTACAAAATATATCTTATAAGTGATCAATATCTCAAAGACTTTAAAGAACATGCACCTGATGATGAAATATCACTTATCTGTATACATATGTATCAAATAATGAAATATTACTTCTTGTCTGTAATAGTATAAGTAAATACAAGTTTATAACCAGTTTGAAACAATGAATTAATGTTCCTTACATTACAGTATATTGATAGAACATAGAATTACAAATACATAAGTATGTTCTTTAATGTCTGTGATAGTTAAAACAATTTTATCTGAAACAATATAATTAAAGATACATAGCCTGTCTGTGATAATAAATACAGGTGTATGACCAGTCTGAAACAGTAAATAAAAAAAAATGTCCCCATGTCTATCTATATGTTATACTCCACAGAGACCAAAATGGCTTTAATGCGGTCTGTGATAAGCAGCCGAAACAATTAATAAATGTTCCTAATATGTTTAATGTCAATTACCTGTCTGTGAATTTGTACGGGTAATATTACAATTTTATCAAATTTCTTTAAAAACATTTAGAGGAAATCCGTGAAGAAAATCAAGATAAAACATTTTAATGAATAAATTGTAAGTAATACATGCAGTAGGATCGTTTTCCTTCAGTTATGAAATACATAGGAACATCCATTTCTCCACCACTTACCCCCCATCTACTTTATAAAGCTTAACCTTTTAAAATAATGTTAATACCGCTATAACCAGACCTATTTGGTGGCATTAAACTCCTACTTTCACTTTCACATACTTCATTTCCGGTTAAGAGATACGTACGAAACTAAGGCTTTCGATTTAATGCTTTACCGAGCGCTGTGGAGGAGGGTTTATTATCTCAAATTCAAATCTCGTTCTTTATAAGATATCTTATAACCGAATTATATAAGATATCTCATTTAATTTTGTTTATAAGATATCTTATATATTATATAAGATATCTTCTAAAAGATATAAGATATCTCATTTAATTTTCTTTATAAGATATCTTATATCTTTTATGAGATATCTTATATAATATATAAGATATCTTATATCTTTTATGAGATATCTTATAAAGAAAGGTATATAAGATATCTTATAAAATATATAAGATATCTCATTTATTATATAAGATATCTTATAAAGTATATAAGATATCTCATAAAGTATATAAGATATCTTATATAATTAAATAAGATATCTTATATAATTTGGTTAAGTACTGGATCAACATTGCTCCATGCATAAATGACAACTTGGCTTGCCATAGCATGGCCTGACTATCATACGCTTTGCTGTGCACGGCCGGCCTGGCTATTATATGTTTAGCTTCGCACTGCACGGCCTGGCTATGATATGCTTTGCTGTGCACGGCACGGCCTGGCTATTATATGTTTAGCTTCGCACTGCACGGCCTGGCTCTGATATGCTTTGCTGTGCAAGGCCGGCCTGGCTATTATATGTTTAGCTTCGCGCTGCACGGCCTGGCTATGATAGGCTTTGCTGTGCACGGCCGGCCTTGCTATTATATGTTTAGCCTCGCACTGCACGGCCTGGCCATGATATACTTTGCTGTGCACGGCACTGCCTGGCTATTATATGTTTAGCTTCGCACTGCACGGCCTGGCTATCATATGTTTTGCTAAGCTTGACACTGCAGGACTATCGTTAATATAATTTTGCGCAGATAACCGTCAATGTCATTCGAACTGGACCAACTTGAATACAGAGGTCATTGTCACTTCAAAACCATTGTCAGAAATGATTAGATCAGGAGTCCTATTGTACCGTGCCTAGTAGTTGTCTATATAAGCAAAATAAACCCAACCACGCTTGATATAATAGTAAAAAACAATGGTTAACATTATTATTAACATATTAGAATATGACATTGCATGAAATTGACCTATATTTACATGGCGGTAAACAGAAACAGAAGACCCATACCCTTCTGGAACACTTGGGTTTATTCTCCCTGTACTTTTTCATGGTTCTCTATGTAGAATATTCCGCTGTTAACTCATAATTTGCCAAGTATAATCGATTTTGAGTTCGAAATCCGTTTTTGACACCTCGATATTCCCGTGTTGTTATTTCTACTACCAATGTGCAAATGTACATAGATGAAGGCTATGCTTTTTCGTTTTGTCCCCCCAGAAATGCTGGTATGGGCGTATCCTCCATGTGTGCACGTATTGGGGGAATGTTGGCCCCCCAGATGTTGGAGTTGAAACAGGTTTGGGGCCCACTGCCGCTCATCCTCTTTGGTGGTCTGTCGATCCTGGCCGGCGGACTCGCCTTGTTACTTCCGGAGACTGCGGGGAAACCCCTTCCCCAAACCATCGAGGATTGTCTTAACAACCGGTCAAAGTAAGTGTATTCATAATACCGGTTATATGATAAAATCAGTCAATTATGGAATGTAAACACCTTTATCTCTTCCTTCAATAAGTATCGTTCCTGTGAACGTTGTCTGGCCACAGTGTTTAAAGTCAGTGTACCGATTATAATGTACGTTCGGTAACAAAAGTGTATTGACATTTATTACTCCTCAAGCTGCATCTGTCTATTTAAATTTGTGATCATTAGCCAAAGTACACAACTGACGCTCGTATAACGTTACAGGATTTTTAACAATATTAATCTTACAATTATGTGTACTAACTATAAAAATCAAATGTCTGGTAGTAGATGAATGTTAGAACTTATTATTATGGGTAGTAAGTGTTAATGATATTTTCTTTATTTCGCAGGAAAGTTACGAAAGATTTAGAGACAACTGAGAAGATTAATTTACAGGAAAAACTATAGTATCTAATCAATACTAGAATTTAAATATTTTATTTATATATATATGACTGTACTGACAGATATATAACAAGACTTTGATAGATGAGCTTCAGTTTAAAAAACCCCAATGAATAACAAAATCACGAGATGATTTGTTCCGTGGAGTTTATCTGGAATTGAAGAAATAATTAGGCAAATATCCATTACGATGCCTTTAAAAATGGACTTTTACTTGTATTCTTCAAATTGTAAATTAAAATGTAATTTACTAGCTTTATGCACGACGCCAACGAAAAAGTAAATCATAGTAACTTATATATAAAACAACTTCCAAGATAACAGCGTAAGTACAATTGTAAATTCCTTTGATCAATTACTCTTTCCAAACGTTCTCATAATGTGCTATAATTTATGTTCTCATTTTTCGCTATAATTTATGTTCTCATTTTTCGCTATACTTTATGCTCTCATTTTTCGCTATAATTTATGTTCTCATTTTCCGCTATAATTGATGTTTTTATGGTGTGCTATAGTTTATGTTTTTCTAGTTTGGTATGATTCATATTAACATGATGTGATATAATTTATGTTCTCGATCGTTTGCTGTCATTATTCTCTATACTTCCTCCAAAATGAAGATTACATAAACATAGTTATATATAAGAATTAATCAACACATATACATACATGGACGTTGAAAAAGTACAAACGTATTGTTATTTTAATGTGTACATAAATATTTTATAAGAGAAGGGATTGTACATTGTAAGGGCATCATTGCTTTAATAAACAATCAGACGATTTGCACTAATCTTAATTGTTCATAATCTTCAAATGACAGCTTATAACTTAATTCACTACCCAATAGGGTATTAGTCAAATCGAAATCTGGTAAATTATGCAAATAAACATTGAGTTGTATATCACATATACTTCAGTAATTAAATGACACCACACTTTGTCTCTTACTTCAGTACTGTTATCACAATGTATATCATCGGTCTTTCACGTGCATAAAACCGCACAGACCTCTATATGTATGAGTGTGTACGTGCTGGAGGATATCACGTGATCTCTATGAGTACCTCTATATGTATGAAGGTGTATGTGCTGGAGGATATCACGTGATCTCTATGAGTACCTCTATATGTATGAGTGTGTACGTGCTGGAGGATATCACGTGATCTCTATGAGTACCTATATATTTATGAGTGTGTACGTGCTGGAGGTTATCAAGTGATCTCTATGAGTACCTCTATATGTTTGAGGGTGTACGTGCTGGAGGATATCACGTGATCTCTATGAGTACCTATATATTTATGAGTGTGTACGTGCTGGAGGTTATCACGTGATCTCTATGAGTACCTCTATATGTTTGAGGGTGTACGTTCTGGAGGTTATCACGTGATCTCTATGAGTACCTCTATATGTTTGAGGGTGTACGTGCTGGAGGTTATCACAGGATCTCTTTAAATATTTCCATATGTATGAGGGTGTACGTGCTGGAGGTTATCACGTGATCTCTATTAGTACATCTATATGTATGACTGTGTACGTCCTGGAGGATATCACGTGATCTCTATGAGTACCTCTATATGTATGAGGGTGTACGTGCTGGAGGTTATCACAGGATCTCTTTCTATATTTATGAGGTCGTATGTGCGCAAGGTTGAATATTTGTTTTGGTTGTTGCAACTTGTTAAGGAGAATACTATCGTCTAATAAGATAGAATTATTTGGCGGGGATAACATTTTCAGAATGACTAAAGAAGGATTAGTTAGAAGTTCATTTTCTTTAACACTTTTTGGAAAGAAATTTTATATGGTCATCAATTGTAGAAAATAAACCACCCACAACCCCACAACAAATTGTTTCCCAACCTATCTGGTATAATGACAGTATTAAAATAGATAGAAGACCTACTTTTTATAGACAGTGGTGTTTAAAAGGAGTTTTCTTTATTAACGATCTTGTAATAAATAACAGTTTTATGTCTTTTGAATGAAATGTTCACAGAAAAATATGATATTGATACTACATTTGTAGAGTATTACGGCCTTATATTTACATTTGCCCCCGCGCCGTCCCATTACAACAGTGTTAGAGGGCAAGTGTAATTATATAGGCTATAATTACAACTGCTCGACTATAATTACAACTGCCTGTTTCAGGTGTAAGAATATGTAAACAAACAAAATGGCCGCCTGAAATGTATTTTGAGGCAGGGCAAATGGTTTTTGTAGGAATATGTCTTAAAAAAGAAAAATATGTAAATATAAAAAATACCTGGTTGTCTGGATGTAATTATTGTTGATATAATTACAAGTGGCCTCTGGCAAATCCCATAAAACCCGCTACCAAGGGACTGGAAACGGATCCTGAGAGAGCAAAACAATGTACCGATACAAACTACTACGTGTAGGATGATAGAATATATTAATAAAAATGATAAAGTAACAAAATATTTCAACAAATTATTGTTCAATAAATATAAAACAAAACCAACGAGTCAAGGAAAATGGAATGAGGTGTTGCAAGTTAATATATCTGATGAAGCATGGCAAACTTACTACTTGTCTCCTAGACTTCTTACTGATGACACCAAACTTCAGAATTTCCAGTTTAAAATATTGCATAATATTCTATATACTAATGTCAAATTAATGCAAGCTAAACTTATGGAAACAGAAAGGTGTACGTTTTGTGAAAATGGAAGGGAGACAATGTTACATTTATTTTGGGACTGTTGCTATGTTAAGGTCTTTTGGTCCTCATTTTTTAATCTTATACAAATAAAACATGGCATTGAACTACCATTTAATTCTCAATCAATACTTTTTGGGGTCAATATTGCTAGATTTGATTATGAAACAAAAAAAATATTGCTACTCTTGAAGTTTTTCATTTACTATTGTAAACAAAGGGAGACTACTCCGTCTTTTTCCACGGGTAAATTATATTTATCCTACTACAAAAAATAGAAGAGGTTGGTCTGTACTCTTATAGTACTAAGAAAAGGGACAAAATTAAAAGTAAATGGAACTTAATTACCGAAATAATTAGTTAGAAATGAACTATGATTTACTCTTTTCAAACTATCTTGAAACATATTTCTAAAGATTAATGTAATATATAGTAAAATTGTATCCATGTACTACTTCATTATTTATAATTGTATGTCAATCTCTAATAGATGTACTCGTTCTGAAATAATATTATCAATTAAAGATATTTTTAGTCTTTTTTTGGCATTAAAATACCATTCACGCTTCCACAGTTGCTTTCATTTTTTGCTTTGTAGCACAACTGTTTTAAAGATTTATTCAAAATCATTGGATTTTTTTATTTTTGTATATTTCCACTAATCCTTTAACATGCTGTTACAAATGGAAAACGCCAAGTGCTGACTTGTTACATTAAGATAATTAACTTATTGATAAACTAATTGTTGAAACTATTTTTCCATCAAAGTGCTTTATGTTCACTGTATTTGTGTATTTATGGTGTTTTTGATATAGTTTTGTTGTTCATACCTTGAAATGTGCCTTCCAAAACAACATATCTATTTACATGTTCTAGGACGATCGATTGGTGTACATTGGGTTTTTGTTTAAATGATTGTTTTAAAATAAGTGTTCAATTCTATTTTGGTTTATTGTCCTAGTTGTGAACTTATTAAATGTTATTGTTTCGTAAGATACCTCAAACTAATATATTGTATTTATATTATAACATAAGTGTTTTACTGATGTTACAGATATACCTCAAATAATATCACCACTCAGAATAGTTAGGAAGTTTTGAAATGTGGCACTGTTTTGGAAAGGAAAACATTCTCACAGTAAGATAGCAAGAGAAAATCTGTCAAACATACCAATGACAATTATCTTACTTAAAATAAAACCATGAAAATAGGTTCGCACCGTTTTTAGGGTTATACAACATTTGTTTAGGTCATTTCCCACTGACCGTATCAACCTTATTCTGCGATGCATTTTACAGAGTCAGTATTATGGTTGTTCGAAATTTGAATATTTGAAAACAGAAACAATAATAATAGAAATAAATAAATAAAAGGTGAAGTGAAGGGATCGAACTCACGATCTTTGTTCTAGTCACCAATACGTGAGAAACACTCCTTTTTGGGTGCTGGATGGAACTGATTTTTGTTATTATAGCTAACAGATGTATGGAAAATAAATATACATTTCCAGATGTGAATATATGAATATTCCATACACGTGTTTTATTATTATTTTATGTTACTGCCGTGAAATATAAATATGTTATGTTATGTTCTTTCGTTATCCGGTACTTATCGCTGTTGTTTTATTATATCAAATATTCCTTCAATTTATGCTTTTATTTATAAAGGAAATGAAGGATCAGGGTGGGGAATCACGTAGTCTGTGATAGTATAAATCGAGGTAAACCGTCCACCACGACTGATACAAATCAGAAAGGACACGTTAGATTTCCACTTAATTTCTCTTATAAAAACCATCACGTAATATTTCTACACTGCTTCGTGCATGTTGCCGATGTTGTGTTCGGGTATAATTCCCGGGCCGAACAAGAAGAGGTAAAGGGATGGGACAACTGCCCCTCCCCCCTCCGGCCCCTCCCGAAATTGCGGGAAAACATTTCCCGCCGTCCCACCCCAAAACAGCGGGAAAACACTGCCACCCCAAAACCGCTCGAAGTTGTATAAACCCACTCCCGCCAGACCCGAAAAAGTATCTCCGCCCCTCCGGCCCCTCCCAAGAACGCGGGAAGTTGTATAAGATCAAAACCCAAAACGTGCGACAACGTTTCAGGTTGCGATTTAAATGTCCGGGTCAGAGGATTATTAAATGTCCAGTTTATTTTCACCCAGAGATCAGAGGATGATTAAATGTCCAGTTTATTTCCACCCAGAGATCAGAGGATTATTAAACGCCGCTAGTCATGGTCCAAACTCTAAGGTCGTATGCAAATTCACTTGCTCATGAATCATTCTCCCGTACTTTCACACAACCCTTTCCGTAGGAAACAATCATTTCAAAGTAACCACCTAAAAACGACATCATTTTCACGTACTTACAAACCCACCCGTAAGAAATTAATCATTTCAAATTAACCACATACAAATACACACAATCTCCCATACTTACAAACCTACCGTAAGAAACAATCATTTCAAATTAACCACATACAAATACACACAATCTCCGATACTTACAAACCTACCCGTAAGAAACAATCATTTCAAATTAACCACATACAAATACACACAATCTTCCATACTTACAAACCTACCCGTAAGAAACAATCATTCCAAATTAACCACATACAAATTCACACAATATCCCATACTTGCAAACCTACCCATTAGAAACAATCTCCCTGTATTAACCCACTCCCGTCAGATCTAAAAAATGCTACCCCAAAACCGCGGAAAGTTGTATGAAATCAAAACCCGAAAAGTACGGGTGTCGATTTAAATGTTCGGGTCAGAGGATTATCAAATGCCGCTAGTTATGGTTCCAACACCAATATATTTTATCAACAATATACAACATAAAAACCCATTTACAGAGACACCACTAAATAAGCTTGAAACATTTCACTAAAACACGAGACCGAAAACCATCGCCAATTTTTACCTAAGACGAAAAAACAATAAACCTAGCACAAGCACACCGAACATCAAATACAACAAAAATGATCAATCGTTCCATTCGATCAAAACGAGTAATTAAGTAGCATCACCTCTATGCAAATTTTGTCGTTACCACCACATAGATGCAGGTGTCGACGAAGATATAAATGAGAAAACCAGAATGGAAAATTCCAATATTATTTCTACAATTTCAGTAGTGATCTATCAAAATTTTGATATTCATATTCTTCCATCCCCGCCAATCATCCCCCACATTCTTACCACTATAAAAGGGTGCTTCCACATGTTTCTACACCACTTAATCCATCACCATGGCAGAGAAATTAAAGTATATATTTATATATACAATTTTTTGGTTGATGAAATTATTCCGTATGTTTTTTTTATAGATTTTGATTCCGTATTTTGTGACATCAGTTATCAATATTTATGTAAGTTAAAGATTTGTCAAGGCCAGCTGCCATTGGTTAAAATGGGTCAAGGTTAATGCCCATTGGTCAGAGGTAGCAACGAGAGCACCGTGGGGTGGAAGCTGATAAACCCCTCACTCTCGCTGCTGTATCAAGACGCCATATTGGTTTGAGAAAAAATTGTGAAAACTTAAATTGATCCCTCCCTCCTCCCCTATCAGCTACCTTGCAATTTTTAATCATCTAAATTCCATGCAGCTAATTTTTCAAAAAATGATTACAATATAGTTTACTTATCGTGTGCATGTTATGTCATTTGTCAATGAACTTGTTTTGAAAGTTTTAATAGAACGTATATATTTGTTATTAATTGTAATATTGATTATATAAAGAACAAAGTTTTGTCAGTCATATTTGTAAGCCCGGTTTATCTTCAGATGTTAGGTTTGTTTATGTGCAGCGTCAATATTCCAGGTGTTATTGGAAATAACTAAGTGAGTAAACACTTACCAGCTGGCCTGAGCATGGTAAAATCCTACCTCCCCCTTACTGGTAAGGGATTGGGGCAGCCCGCTCGCAGCGCACTTTGGACATTGCGTTGTTATTTACATGTAATTGTCTTAAGTTAATAAGGGGTGGTATCTTTTGCCGCACCTTCACTAAAATAATATTTTTTGAAACAATAAATGTATTGAAATTTTGATCAAAGATAAAAAGTTAAATTCCGGCATCCTGATAAAGGTTAGCCAATTACGCCAATACCATTGTCTGTGTGTTATCTGTTATTTTAGTGAACAGAGCTTCATTGCATGTTATGAATTAAGGCTAGCATGGTGCTAGGTAGCTGATGCTGCAGTGAGTTCTTGGAAGGATTTCGGAGGTACAAAAATACTTTTTTGGACATGGACTATAGGTCTCCTTCAAGGGCGAGACATACGTCTACATCAGTGGCCGTAATGGACGGAGCGCGAGTGTGGCAGGTGCCGAGTTCCTGGACCTGTCACAAAACTATGACCTCATCATGGAGGAAAAAATCCGGCTGAGGCAGGTAAGTGTGAAAGTTTCTTAATATATTTAAAACTCCAATTGTCATTAACTTCTGCAATAATAAAACCATAATATATATTAATATTTTTTGTGCAAATGATCTTTTTAACTTTTGATATACATTTAAAAAAAGTAAAAATCAAAATTATTTAATTTTTATACTTTTCATAGAGTCCGGATATGGTTTTGCCACCGGTTCCAGTACGCCAAATTCTGGCACCAGCACCTGTTCACATGGTGAGTACATTGTCACCGTTTTATTATACAGTAGTTAGCTACAGGTTTTACTTAATATCATATTCCTATACTCTGATGTTCACGTGAGCGTCAAACACTTTCACTAACAAATAGTATGTCCGCCCAATCCTATAAACTTATATTGTTTTACTGTTTCAGAAAAGGAAGGCCGGTGAATCCTCTGTAAGCATATACGCATATTGACCATATTTCGATTTTATATGTATACACCAAACATGATTCAGAAAATACTGATCACGTGCTTATTCATTTTCCATTCAGACGAGCCGCCAACGAAGAAGTTGAGGGTGACTTCCCCCTCAATGTCAAGCACCTTGGTAAGTTTTAACACACTATGAATAAGTTTGTATCGACTATTTCTATAGATTTTGAGATCTCCAGAAGGTGAGTGTAGTATTTAAGTTCAGCTATACTCTATTCGTTTTCCCGCACATATTCTAACAAAATATCAAAAAGCGTTTCAGTATAGTAACGTTTTATTCATTTTTATTTCAGCTGACCTCCGACTATCAGGAGATTAAAGTTAATGAAGGCGTCATGAAGGCCCTCCTCGCGTCTTTTGACATATATGTAATTTGATTTCTTAATTTAAGTTTTATTGAATATGTAATATTTTCTCCTATTCGAAATAAATGTTTTATACTTTAAGAGATGTGTTTGTTCTATATTTGACTGACCAGGTAAAGTATTGTGAATAGCAATCAGAGGCTTTTCAAAGGTAAGAATAGTTCAATTCAATTTCAATTTCTTTATTTCCAAATACAACAGATAGCATATAGGAGTTACAATATACATGTATATGTAAGAATAATTACTCAACAACAATGAGCATGCGCAGTCTTCATCTCCAGACCATGCGGCCAGTCCACGTTTAAACAGTCACATTATGGTTACATGTAAAACCAAAGGGATGTAGTATTCATAACTAAGATAAGTTGACTTTTTCATACATTTTATAACATTTCTATATATAATACATTTACTGATTTTTTTTACCTCTGCGACAAAGAAAGCTATTGAAGATTTCAACTAATTTTCGATCATACAGAGTAAGTCATTCTCAATTTTTCAATGTCATTTTCCTTTCTTAGTATTTAATGTAACATTACTTCTTGCCTCCAGGTTTAAAAAACACGCAAAGCCCATTTACTGTCGTTCTCTGTATTTTGGCATTTCAGAAATATCAGAAAAAGACTCTTAACAGTGAAATCAGGTCGTGTAAATGTCTTTTCCCCCATCTTCTCATCTAAAATATCAAAAAGCCTCCTAAAGATGGTAAAGACACAAAAACACTTCACCCTCGTGAATTCAAAGACAACAAATACTCTGATTTGTAACTTGGATATATTGAATCTGTACTTAAGTTATTAAAATTATGTATATCGACGTTAACTTATTCTGCAATAAGGCATTAGGATCAATGTCTTCATAAACATAGTTAACTGGCATTATAACCAGCGTTGGCTTAGGTTGAACATTTTGAATGATTGAAAACCAAGGACTCTAACGACGGAATGTAGCAGCTGCAGATGATAACCCCATTTATTTGTCAGCTCATCAAAATCTCCGATACTAAACGGCGTCGGAGAATTCCATGTTTTTCATATAGTAGTGAGCTTTGGCCCAACAACAGACATCTATCTGTCAAGATGTCTAAGTATGTATATAGCAAAGTTGGTCACAATCAAACAAGGTATCAATTTAACAATGATTAAGGTTATTGGATCAAATGTCAAGGTCAGATATTTCACACTCAACTGGTTAACATTTTGTTATGACATCATGAAGCAAAATTGATCACAATCAAACAAGGTATCAACTGACCAAAGCTGAAGGTCATTGGGTCAAGGTCAAATATACATCACTTAACTGGTTAACATTTTGGTATGACATTATGAAGCAAAGTTGGTCACAATCAAACAAGGTTTCAATTTAACAATGATTAAGGTTATTGGATCAAATGTCAAGGTCAGATATTTCACCCCTCCACTGGTTAACATTTTGTTATGACATCATGAAGCAAAGTTGGTCAGAATCAAACAAGGTGTCAAGTGATCAAATCTGTAGTTCATTCAGTCTAAATATAAAATATTTAAAACATATTACTTTGCAAATTGTATGTTGATGGGAACATCAGATTTTAATTAAACTTGCCTGGTGTACAAGAAGGAAAGTCCAGTGTACCAGTTTCGACGGCTAGCCAAATGCTGACATGTTAAATACGACTGCTGTGTTCATTAGGGCCCGGATCGGAGATACGGGTGCCCTATAGTAATCACTCTGTCTGTCTGTCTGTCCGTCCGTCCGTCTGTCTATCTGTCTGTTTGTCTGTCTGTCTGTCTGTCTGTCTGTCTGTCTGTCTGTCCGCCCGTCTACAAATTTTGTTCCTGGCTGATAACTTTGGTATTTATCGACCGATTTACATGAAACTTGGTCAAGATGTTCAGTTTACAAAAATACACACTAAGGTAAAAAATCAAGGTCGAAGGTCAAGGTCATTAGGTTCAAAGGTCCAGGTCAAATTTTGCATCTTTTCACTAGTGAACATTTTGTTATGACATGATGAAGCAAAGTCTATCAGAATTAAACAAGAAGTCAAGTGACAAAAGGTCAAGGTCTTCGGGTCAGAGGTCAATGTCAAAGGTCAAGGTAAAATTTTGTGGCTGTTCCTAATAGGCATTTTATGACATTATGGAGCAAAGTTGGTCGGAATTAAACAAAGAGATACACTGATCAAAGGACAATATCACTGGGTCAAAGGTCAAGGTCAAATTTTGTATCTTTTCACTGATGAACATTTTGTTATGGCCATATAAAGCAATGTTGGCCAGAATTAAGCAAGGAGTCAACTGACTTCAGGTCAAGGTCACTGGGTCAATGTTTAAGTCAAATATTGTATCTTTTTACTGATGAACATTTTTTATTATGTTATTATGAAGCAAAGTTGTTCAGAACTTAACACGGAGTCAACTGACCTAAGGTCCAGGTTTTGGGGGCCAAAGGTTCAAGGTCAAGGTCAAGTCTTTTTTCTTCACTGATGAACATTTTGTTATGATATTATAAAGCAAAGTTGATCGGAATTAAAGAATAAGTCAACTGACCAAACTCAGGTTCACTGGGTTAAAGGTCAAGGTAACTTGACCTTTAACCTTTAAGGGTCCAAAGGTCAAAGACAAAGTGAATCTCTGACTTTGATCCTGACTCTTGATGGAGGAGGTATTTAAGGTGAAATAAAACAAATCAAAGCTAACAAATGAGTATTGCACCAGTATTTACATTTCTGTTAGCCCAGCAAATATGCAAGTTGAAGGAAACAAGACTCACATCATAGTACATGTTCAATGCTTCCTTGCGATTCATTTTGAAGTCCAAATGTCAAACGTCAAGGTCAGCTATATGGGCAGATTGCTTCTTGATGATAATGGGGGATGTATTGCCACAAGACGGGCCCCTTACTGACCTGTCAGTGTTCTAGTTACCTTTGCTCAATCTACAGAGACTTTTTCTTTCATGATTTATATTAAAGAATTAACCGTTATAATACCTCTTAGCTTTAGTACATTGCAATACTATTTCTTGCAGTTTAGTAAATCAAAGAATACAGCAATTACATTGAATGACTTGGTATACAGATTGTTATCACCAGTGAAAACGCTAAAAGTTCACAGACAATATACATACATGCTATCACATATAAAGAAAAAATACATAATTATATTTATTAAAAATACATATATACCTAATAAACGGTGTAGCAACACTAAACTTGTAAGGATATATAGTACTGTGATTGTTATGGAAACAGCATAAATGATTCAGCTAAAATACTTATTTTTAACAGATAATAACATTGCTTATTTTTTTTATCAAATATTTGAAACAATTTCATATGTTTCCTTTCCAAATGATCTTGTGCTACTTATATTTGGCGGACAAAATCTTATATGTATCTATACTTGATAACTCGCTCCCAAGTACCATATGTATTTACAAATATAGACAAAGCAACAAGGGGTCAAAAGCAACATAAAGTAGATAAACAGATGTACCAAAAAGACACACAGCAGTACGAAATACATAAACAGGTGTACCAAATAGACAAGCTGGTGTACCATAAGGTAGCAGTGTACAGTAGAGGGTTGTGGCCATGGGCGATATTTTTGTTAGATGGCTAACCCCTGTATAATGATATGTAAAAAAAATATAAAAATAAAACTGTACTAAAATTGGTATAAGCATGATGAAGTGGGCTATGTGAGCTTCACATTTGTAAAAAAGAAAGAAGATTTTTTTGGTTCGAGAATAAAATTTTGGCCATAATCCGAAAGGGTGCGCACACATGAAAAGCTAGCTTTACAGGAGGTAAAATTTTGACAACAGCACACGACGCAAAATTGCAAAAAATCAAGTTTTACAACTTTACTGGGACCCAGATAATTCTGCAACCAGGTAGGTAATCTTTAATTTCAGACAGAGCTTAGGAAAAAAATTACTAGTTGCGGGGGTCAAATTTTGGGTTAAAAATAGCATTTTTTGGCATTTTTTGGTAATTTTTGATGTGGTAACCATGGTTTTCACACAAGTGACATACATAGAAAAAAGAGGTTTATACACTTCTCAGTGCTTTATATGTATTGTAAATGTAATGCAGTTTACAAATATATATACATGTATACATGTGTTGTGTAGGGTAAAACCGCTGTGTTTACATTTCCTCGACATGTGCCTTGTTTATCAGAGTCGGGCCATTTCTACTGTATTCTGCTACCATATACACATAGAACTTGATTTTTTCTGAAAAAATCCCTTTTTATGCTTGATTCAGCTTCACTTTCATTCATTAATACTTAAAACTACTCAAAAACGCCAAAAAACCCGTTACATAGATTGGTCTATATATAGGTCATTAGCCTGTTACCTGTGGATGTATAAAGAGAGGTAACTCGCGCTTTCACAGGCACTTGTGAAATTCTGCAATTCATCACATATGTGTCAATTATGTTATTGGTAAAGTTGATACCAAACATCAAATAGTTCACAGGCTATCTCCTGATGCATTCATACTAGATTTCAGTCTGTTTCACTCAGTTCAGCACCCGGTAGCCATGGTTACTAATACATAAAGTTGTATTTATTGAAAATGGGTAAAAATGGGTAAAATATCTGTTTTCATTTTAATTACACTATTTTAGATGTTTTTTTCCACTTGATTCAGCATACAGATGAAATAAGCAAAGTCAGTAATGTCAATAAATTTTATTTCCATAATTACAGCTGAAGAAAATCTTTTTTTTCTAGCGAAATATGTTAAATGAACAATTTCTGAGGGTCACTGTCAATTCTAGGCGAGGAAAGTAAATAACGGTTGCTATGGTGGCACTTGTCTGATTTCTCAGAATATCTTACATTTCTGTGCTGTTCATCGGTTACGGGAAGTGTGTCTGTTGCTAGTTTGTTGTTGAGATGGGTTTCCTAGTGTTCAATATTTTGATATCAGTGATCCTCGATGATGTCATAGATGCCCATTGATGACGTCATAGTTATGATGACATCACAGTTACTATGACGTCATCAAACAAGACAGTAACATCATAGTATCACTGTACTGTTTGTTTTCTACATGCACATGATCTCAAGGCATCATATTTCACCCAAAAAGAAATTTTATTCATGAAAACTACAAACCTATTCAAGTTTTCATTTTTCAGATTACCTCCCTTTGTTGGTAGTTTGAGAGCAGAATTGGTAAATACACTTTTCAGGAGAATTCATATTACTCGGTCACTATTAAAGTGAGAAAGGAAACGGATACATCATTGTGTTCATTGTCGCATTTTCCAGACATTTAAAAGGTTTTGATTAAATTTTGGGGAAAAAAAAGTGATGTATAAGGTAGCAGAGTACAGTAGAGGGTTGTGGCCATGGGTGATATTTTTGTTAAATGGCTAACCCCTGTATAATGATATGTAAAAAAAAATTAAAAATAAAACTGTACTAAAATTGGTATAAGCATGATGAAGTGGGCTATGTGAGCTTCACATTTGTAAAAAAGAAAGAAGATTTTTTTGGTTCGAGAATAAAATTTTGGCCATAATCCGAAAGGGTGCGTACACATGAAAAGCTAGCTTTACAAGAGGTAAAATTTTAACAACAGCACACGACGCAAAATTGCAAAAAAACAAGTTTTACAACTTTACTGGGACCCAGACAATTCTGCAACCAGGTAGGTAATTTTTAATTTCAGACAGAGCTTAGGAAAAAAATACTAGTTGCGGGGGTCAAATTTTGGGTTGAAAATAGCAATTTTTGGTAATTTTTGATGTGGTAACCATTGTTTTACAACAAGTGACATACATAGAAAAAAGAGGTTTATACACTTCTCAGTACTTTATATGTATTGTAAATGTAATGCAGTTTACAAATATATATACATGTATACATGTGTTGTGTAGGGTAAATCCGCTGTGTTTACATTTCCTCGACATGTGCCTTGTTTATCAGAGTCGGGCCACTTCTACAGTATACTGCTACCTATTGACAAACAGGTGTACCATATAGACAAACAGGTGTACCAATAGATAAGCAGGTGTACCAAATAGATAAACGAGTGTACCATATAGACAGAAAGGCGTACCATTTAGACAAATAGGTATACCATATAGACAAATAGGTTTATCATATAGACAAATAGGTATACCATATAGACAAATAGGTGTACCATATAGACAGAGAGGCTTACCAAAAAGACAAATAGGTGTACCAAATAGACAAACAGGAGTACCATATAGACGAATAAGTGTACCAAATAGAAAACACGTGTACCAAATAGACAAACAGGATTACGAAATAGACAAACAGGTGTACCATATAGACAGACAGGCGTACCAAATAGACAAACATGTGTACCAAAAAGACAAACAGGTGTACCATATAGGCAAACAGGTGTACCAAATAGATAAACATGTGTTCCAAATAGACAAACATGTGTACCATATAGAGAGTTGTGCCATATAGACAAACAGGTGTACCATGCAAACAGGTGTACCATATAGACAAACAGGTGTACCATATAGACAGGTGTACCGTAAAGACAAACAGGTGTACCATATAGACAAACGTATCATATAGACAGGTGTACCATATAGACAAAAAGGTGCACCAAATAGATAAACCTGTGTACCAAATAGACAAACAGGTGTACTATATAGACAGGTGTACCATATAGACAAACAGGTGTACCATATAAACAGATGTACCATATAGACAAACAGGTGTACCATATAGACAAACAGGTGTACCAAATAGATAAACGAGTGTACCATATAGACAGACAGGCGTACCATTTAGACAAATAGGTATACCATATAGACAAATAGGTATATCATATAGACAAATAGGTTTACCATATAGACAAATAGGTGTACCATATAGACAGAGAGGCGTACCAAATAGAAAACACGTGTACCAAATAGACAAACAGGTGTACCATAAAGACAGACAGGCGTACCAAACAGACAAACATGTGTACCAAAACGACAAACAGGTGTACCATATAGGCAAACAGGTGTACCAAATAGATAAAAATGTGTACCAAATAGACAAACAGGTGTACCATATAGAGAGTTGTGCCA
Organism: Mizuhopecten yessoensis; assembly: GCF_002113885.1. Classification (NCBI taxonomy): domain Eukaryota; kingdom Metazoa; phylum Mollusca; class Bivalvia; order Pectinida; family Pectinidae; genus Mizuhopecten; species Mizuhopecten yessoensis. Next base: position 327,273 of record NW_018405739.1, read on the forward strand.
TATAGACAAACAAGTGTACCATACAAACAGGGGTACCATATAGACAAACAGGTGTACCATATAGACAAGTGTACCATATAGACAGGTGTACCATAGAGACAAACAGGTGTACCAAATTGATAAACATATGTACCAAATAGACAAACAGGTGTACCATACAAACAGGTGTACCATATAGACAAACAGGTGTACCATATAGACAGATGTACCATAAAGACAAACAGGTGTACCATATAGACAAATGTATCATATAGACAGGTGTACCATATAGACAAACAGGTGTACCAAATAGATAAACCTGTGTACCAAATAGACGAACAGGTGTACCATATAGACAAGTGTATCATATAGACAAACAGGTGTACCATATAAACAGATGTACCATATAGACAAACAGGTGTACCATATAGACAAACAGGTGTACCAAATAGATAAACGAGTGTACCATATAGACAGACAGGCGTACCATTTAGACAAATAGTTATACCATATAGACAAATAGGTATACCATATAGACAAATAGGTATACCATATAGACAAATAGGTGTACCATATAAACAGACAGACGTACCAAATAGACAAACAATTGTACCAAAAAGACAATCAGTTGTACCAAATAGACAAACAGGAGTACCATATAGACAAATAGGTGAACCAAATAGAAAACACGTGTACCAAATAGACAAACAGGATTACGAAATAGACAAACAGGTGTACCATAAAGACAGACAGGCGTACCAAATAGACCATCATGTGTACCAAAAAGACAAACAGGTGTATCATATAGGCAAACAGGTGTACCAAATAGATAAAAATGTGTACCAAATTGATAAACATGTGTACCAAATAGACAAACAGGTGTACCATATAAATAAGTGTACCATATAGACAAACAGGTGTACCATAAAGACAGGTGTACCATATAGACAAACAGATGTACCATATAGACAAACAGGTGTACCATATAAACAGGTGTACCAATAAGACATAAAGGTATATCATATGGACAGGAGTACCATATAAAAAAGTACGTACCAAATAGACAGACAGGTGTAACATATAGACAAACAGGTGTACCAAATAGACAAAAAGGTTTACCATATAGACAGGTGTACCATATAAACAAACAGGTGTACTATACAAACAGGTGTACCATATAGACAAACATGTGTACCATATAGACAAACAGGTGTACCATACAAACAGGTGTACCATATAGACAGGTGAACCATATAGACAAACAGGTGTACCATATAAACAGGCGTACTAAATAGACTTAAAGGCATAAAGGAGTACATATAGAGAGGAGTACCATATAAAAAATATGTGTACCATATAGACAAACAAGTGTACCAAATAAACAAACATGTGTACTAAATAGACAAACAGGTGTACCAATAAGAGAAACAGGTGTATCATATAGACAGGTGTACCATATAGACAAACATGTGTACACCTGTTTGTATAGTACACCTGTTTGTTTGTATGGTACACCTGTCTATATGGTAAACCTTTTTGTCTATTTGGTACACCTGTTTGTCTATATGTTACACCTGTCTGTCTATTTGGTACGTACTTTTTTATATGGTACTCCTGTCCATATGATATACCTTTATGTCTTATTGGTACACCTGTTTATATGGTACACCTGTTTGTCTATATGGTACATCTGTTTGTCTATATGGTACACCTGTCTTTATGGTACACCTGTTTGTCTATATGGTACACTTATTTATATGGTACACCTGTTTGTCTATTTGGTACACGTGTTTTCTATTTGGTACGCCTCTCTGTCTATATGGTACACCTATTTGTCTATATGATACACCTATTTGTCTATATGGTACACATGTTTGTCTATTTGGGACACATGATTATTTATTTGGTACACCTGATTATCTATATGGTACACCTGTTTGTCTATATAGACAGGTGTACCATATAGACAAACAGGGGTACCATACAAACAGGTGTACCATATAGACAAACAGGTGTACCTTATAGATAATCAGGTGTACCAAATAAATAAACATGTGTACCAAATAGACAAACAGGAGTACCATATAGACAGATAGGTGTACCATACAAACAGGTGTACCATATAGACAAACAGGTGAACCATACAAACAGGTGTACCATATAGACAGGTGTTCCATATAGACAAACATGTGTACCAATAAGAAGGTTTACCATATAGACAGGTGTACCATATAGACAAACATGTGTACCATATAGACAAACAGGTGTACCATAAAGACAGGTGTACCATATAGACAAACAGATGTACCATATAGACAAACAGGTGAACCATATAAACAGGTGTACCAATAAGACATAAAGGTATATCATATGGACAGGAGTACCATATAAAAAAGTACGTACCAAATAGACAGACAGGTGTAACATATAGACAAACAGGTGTACCAAATAGACAAAAAGGTTTACCATATAGACAGGTGTACCATACAAACAAACAGGTGTACTATACAAACAGGTGTACCGTATAGACAAACATGTGTACCATATAGACAAACAGGTGTACCATAAAGACAGGTGTACCATATAGACAAACAGATGTACCATATAGACAAACAGGTGAACCATATAAACAGGTGTACCAATAAGACATAAAGGTATATCATATGGACAGGAGTACCATATAAAAAAGTACGTACCAAATAGACAGACAGGTGTACCATATAGACAAACAGGTGTACCAAATAGACAAAAAGGCTTACCATATAGACAGGTGTACCATATAAACAAAGAGGTGTACTATACAAACAGGTGTACCATATAGACAAACAGGTGAACCATACAAACAGGTGTACCATATAGACAGGTGAACCATATAGACAAACAGGTGTACCATATAGACAGGTGAACCATATAGACAAACAGGTGTACCATATAGACAAGTGTACCATATAGACAAACAGTTGCACCATATAGACAAGTGTACCATATAGACAAACAGGCGTACCATATAGACAGGTGTACCATATAGACAAACAGGTGTGCCAAATAGACAAACATGTGTACTAAATAGACAAACAGGTGTACCATATAGACAAGTGTACCATATAGACAAACAGTTGTACCATATAGACAAGTGTACCATATAGACAAACAGTTGCACCATATAGACAAGTGTACCATATAGACAAACAGTTGCACCATATAGACAAGTGTACCATATAGACAAACAGGTGTACCATATAAACAGGTGTACTAAATAGACTTAAAGGCATAAAGGAGTACATATAGACAGGAGTACCATATAAAAAATATGTGTACCATATAGACAAACAAGTGTACCAAATAGACAAACAGGTGTACTAAATAGACAAACAAGTGTACCAATAAGAGAAACAGGTGTACCATATACACAAACAAGTGTACCAAATAGACAAACATGTGTACTAAATAGACAAACAGGTGCACCAATAAGAGAAACAGGTGTACCATATAGACAAACAGGTGTGCCAAATAGACAAACATGTGTACTAAATAGACAAACAGGTGTACCATATAGACAAACATGTGTACCATATAGACAGGTGTACCATATAGACAAATATGTGTACCAAATAGACAAACAGGTGTACCAAATAGATAAACATGTGTACCAAATAGATAAACATGTGTACCAAATAGACAAACATGTGTACTAAATAGACAAACAGGTGTACCAATAGGAGAATCAGGTGTACCATATAGACAAACAAGTGTACCAAATAGACAAACATGTGTACTAAATAGACAAACAGGTGCACCAATAAGAGAAACAGGTGTACCATATAGGCAAACAGATGTACCAAATAGACAAACATGTGTACTAAATAGACAAACAGGTGTGCCATATAGACAAACATGTGTACCATATAGACAGGTGTACCATATAGACAAATATGTGTACCAAATAGACAAACAGGTGTACCAAATAGATAAACATGTGTACCAAATAGATAAACATGTGTACCAAATAGACAAACATGTGTACTAAATAGACAAACAGGTGTACCAATAAGAGAAACAGGTGTATCATATAGACAGGTGTACCATATAGACAAACATGTGTACCAATTTGGCAAACAGTTGTACCAAATAGATAAACATGTATACTAAATAGACAAACAGGTGTACCATATAGACAAACATGTGTACTAAATAGTCAAACAGGTGTACCAAATAGTCAAACAGGTGTACCAAATAAATTAACAAGTAAACCATATAGACAAACAAGTGAACCAAATAGACAAACAGGTGTACCATATAGATCTGGACATAACCGGCACCGCACAATACTGTCACATAAATACATATTTGAACTAACCTCACCTGGTCCAGAAAAAGTTGCATAAGCTGATCGAGTTACGCATGCACAGGTGGTGTCTTTCATTACATAATAACATAATTGACACTAATACAAAATCGATACGTCAATGCGCTCTAATTAAGTTACGCTATTGTCTATTCACTTCTCCTAATGATATACACCCATTTCTCAATAAAGGGAAAACAATACAATCAACTACGAGAACACATTTCACACTGACCTAATCTTTAGTACTTCTGTCAAAATACCGACCTATCCGTGAGGGCCCCCTGAACATCCATTCATTTCGAAACGTGCATCTTTAACTAATCGATGTGGTCCGTATACGTACTCGCGCCGGAGGAGGATTGTGATTCAGCATGAGAGCAGTACAGGACACGTGACCAGTGTAGTCTGGATCTAAGGTCAGGCAGTAAAAGGACAATACGATGACGTCCTGGACGGAATGTAAACACTGACAATATTCGGTAAGTAAGGATTTGTAAAGATTTGTGAAATGTATAGCTATAAGAGTTGTCTACCTTCATAATTGCTCTGCATTGAAAAGGTTGGTATCTCGATCGATATATTATAATTAGTGAATCTGCGGGTTAGTTGCCAGAAAGCGAGATGACGAAATAAAAAGGCAGACAGGCCCTGTACAGACGAATGATTAAACTTGGCCGAGTCATTGCAGTATAGTATTAGGTCATTTCCGGGAATACTTTTACCTATTACACTGTACTTCTTACAAACTTTTCATAAATATCTTGGGGGGAGGGGGATCATCCTTATCGCGTGATTCCCAAATAGTACCTCCATTTATATGGGGGATTGTAAGCTGAATGTTACACCATCAAGCCATACTAGTAGGTGTATTGTTTTAGAAAATATAGATATAACTACAAAGACCGAACTTAAGTACAGTAAAGTCCTACGATTCTGAACATGAATGTAGACAAATACTCATACACGTACATAGGCACATTTACATACACGTACATAGGCACATTTACATACACGTACATAGACGCATTAACATACACGTACATACCGGTACATTAACATACACGTACATAGGCACATTTACATACACGTACATAGGCACATTAACATACACGTACATAGGCACATTCATATAACATACATAGGTACATTCATATCACGTACATAGGTTCATTAATATCACATACATAGGCACACTTTCATACACGTACATACCGGTACATTTACATACACGTACATAGGCACATTAACATACACGTACATAGGCACATTCATATAACATACATAGGTACATTCATATCACGTACATAGGTTCATTAATATCACATACATAGGCACACTTTCATACACGTACATACCGGTACATTTACATACACGTACATAGGCACATTAACATACACGTACATAGGCACATTCATATCACATACATAGGTACATTCATATCACGTACATAGGTTCATTAATATCACATACATAGCTATAGGCACACTTTCATACACGTACATACCGGTACATTTACATACACGTACATAGGTACATTTATATCACATACATAGGCACATTTACATACACTTACACGATCACATTTATTGAACATACACGTACATAGGCAGATAAACATACACGTACATAGGTACATTTATATAGGCGTACATAGGCACATTTACAAACACGTACATACCGGTACATTAACATACACGTACATACCGGTACATTTACATACACTTACACAGGCAGCACGATAACATCATTGTACCCAAAACGGGTCATTCTTTTCATAAACAACAGTGTTTTTTAAACCCCCTCCCCCAAAAACCCATCTCCACTTTCCTTTTTCGATGACAAACGTGAACATAATCCACTTTAGTCTACTTAATTACCTTGAAACTGATGAAATGAACGAACGTCTGAGCACATAGAGAACATGTAATGTACTATTGAGGTGCACTAGATCCAGTATTACATCACTATCAATCGTGTCACATTGAAAGTTTTAAGTATACAAGTACTGGTTAGGAATTAGGAATGTGTTGACCACTAGCGACCACTAGTGACCAAGACCGTCCTTTCACACTCTCTTTTTGTTTTCTGTCATACTAAATTGACTACTTATGCATGTCGTCCCCTTCATACTATGTTTGGCGCATATTCATCAACATGTTTTACATACAACATCATTTAACAATGTTTACACCAGAAAGGTTAATTTATTTCCGTTATCATGTAACTGACATAGAAGTTAATTAACCGTTCGTAGACTACTTGTTTACCCTTGATATTGTACACATGTACTATGGACTTTACCCTCAGCTTATTTCTGTTCTTCGTCATCACGTAAAATACTATAGACAGTCCGTGTTATACGTATCTATTCAGTGAATAACGAGCCCAGTGTTTCGAGCTACACGTATGTTGTATCCTATAACCTGTCTTAAGTGTTTATAATCCGCATCAGAATTAGCCATCGTGTTGGCATTAATGTTTATATTTCTCAGATTAAGAAATCACATATGCTTGAATCGAATGAAAAAATTAAATATCGGACTTGGGCAAGGCTAGTGCAACCGCCGCCGGCCGAATAAAACAGTAGCGATATGAAATTGTAATTGTTTTCCAAATATATTACAATACTTACAATATTTCAGATTTGGGGTGACTGAACAAAATGACCAGCTTTTTTTTTCTTTTTTTTCTTTTTAGATAGTTAGGATATAATTGAATTATTATTAAATGAAAATCCGTGACGCGTTTATATTGATATGTTCCCCTGCTAAAATAATTTCAACTTTATTGTTTGATATGTATATGTAGCATGAATATGTTGACACGGAAATTACCATTCTTTATTTTGTAATCAATGGTCCCTGTTTGCTTCCTCAGGTAGCCGTTCGTGTACAGGGTTTTAAACGTTTTAAACGTTCCAATGAGAAGACATGTGCTTATTTCCGTCTCCAGGCCACATCTTAACCGTTATCATGCCTTGACCTATTTTAAACGAAGTCAATACATTGTTTGTGTTTGTTTCGTTCTTAATGTTATCTTGTAGGGCACTGAGAGACCGATCCATTGCGGACACACATTTTGTGTTGTACTCGCGATCGTCAGACAGCAGTAAGTAGCGAGTCGCCCCCGGCCTTTGCACAGGGGTGATAATTGTACTAAATCCACTAAGCTTCATTCGTATAATATAATTTGTATATATATTATTTGACCGTGTGTTTTGAATTACAGGAAATGTATATTTTACTGTAGCCTTAATCATTATAATTGATTATGTTATATTTCTAGATACGGTTATTCTAAATGTCATCAGCTTTTAAACGGATAATACCGATTTTTTCGTCATAACTGATTGAACGGGCTGGGTCTGGTGTATCACTCCTAAGGAGCTTAATGCTAAATTAAATGAAGGTCTCTTTTGAAGGGCATTTACCGGAATAATAACATATTATTTTATGTAAGTGTTAGGGTTATGATTTTGAATGTCAGGAAATGAAAAGTCTGTTGTAATTTTAATATTTATAAAATATTTTACATCCATGTATAATTAAAAATAACAATGATACTTAATACTTATGTGTATTATTCGGTTTTTATGCAGTGACCGAAATCTGTTACAAACTGATTTCTTTGATTGTATCGGTAAATTTAAAAATAATTAAACTAACAATGCTTTTTAATATTACAGCGGAACTCTGAGCATTTTTTAACAGGAGAGATAGCGACGACCAACGTGGACATAGACACGGCGATTTAATTGTGCTGAACACCTAAACAGAAGTCATGCATTTTGACGATTTGCTGCTGATACTTGGTGGATTCGGACGTTACCAAAAGATCCGTCTGTTTCTGATATGCTTAGTGGGAATTCTGTGTGCATTTCACGCCATGAACATGGTGTTTGTTGGTGCTAAACCGGGTTATCAATGTAGAATCGGTCAAACAAACCTTTCAAGAAAGGAGTTTGCTAATACAACTTTTGAAGACTGGGAAAGGTTTCTGCGAAATTCAGGGAAAGGATGTTCAATTTACAGTCCCTCGCAAACATATGATTTGATAGTGAATGGAAATCTCACCATTGATGGATCAAAGGTGACGGGCGATTCCAGCCTGTCCACCGAGTCCTGCACGGACTGGGAGTATTCTCAGGATGTGTACGGACCGACCATTGTATCTGAGGTAGGAATGACGTCATTATCTTGCAGTTTGTCACCCGTCATGTTTATGCCACTTTTTTACCCAGCAGTAGGAGCATGCAGTTTGTTTTCTCCAAAATAATCAAGTACAGCTATACCGCAACGTCAATACCCGAACAAAAATATGATATCGGCATATTTGAATTATGAATGATATTATGCAAAAACTGGAAAATTATTATTATATTAATGTTCATATGCATATTGCATGTTTTTTATTCGGTTTTATGTGTGTATGCGTTATGTGCGGTATGAGACATGTGTAATGTTGAAGTGTTTGATTGTTGTATGTCCATTTATGTCCATAGTTCGATCTGGTATGCAGTCAGGCCTGGCTACGAAGTACAGCAAAGACCCTCTACTTCTTTGGTCGAGTAATCGGCTCTGTTGTATTTGGGCAGCTATCAGACATGTACGTTACAATAAAGTATTTCAAATTGTGTTGAACTTTCGTCAACTGAATAGCTGTTGGAATTGTAATACTTCATCCTATAACATCACGTATTTATAAAACGTTGCTGTTTTTTGAACGAAAAATATATATACACATTAAAATAAACAGTGTGAATAAAAATATTATTCGAACTGAAAATCGATGAAATCAGGGCAAAATATGAACAAAGTAAATAGTTATATAGAGACCATTGAAAAGTACAACGAGAATAAGACCAGGTGTTCCAGAAGGGTAAGTGTATCTGCTTCATTGACGTCAAAAAAATAATGTGTTCTATTTTTTCAGATTTGGGCGGAAACCGATGTTCCTTTCAGGTCTTCTGTCACTTCTGGTAGCCGGATGTGTAGCGTCAGCAGCTCCCTCCATGGCTGTTTTCATTCCGTTTTATATCCTGCAGGGGGCAGCACAAACGGGCTTGTACTTGGTCGCGTTCACCATGTGTACGTTTAGCTTCTTACTATATTTTGTGTCCTTGTGAGTACGGTTCCTACTGTGTGACGTAGTGATATTATTTTACATTTACATTTCTTTTTGTTAAAATCAAGGTTTTAACATGATCTAAAAAAAATCTTTAAATATTTTAAAATTTACTTTAAAGTTCTGATAGCTCTAGTTCCTTATACAATGTTTTAAACAACATTACATGCGCACAATTGTAACGACATCATGCATAGAGCACGATAGAACAAAAAGGTCAATGCACCAGGTCGATAGAAGATCTACAGAGTGCCAAATGTACCGAAATAGCTGTTATATTTATAGGTGGGAGATAGTAGGGAGATAGCCAGAGTCTCCGATTAGGTTATGTTTACTTAGCAGATATTACGGCCGTTGTATTCTCCAGTGCGGCTGTGTTGATGCTTATGAACGGTGACTGATCATGACCCATGTCGATTGTACGTCAATTAAAATCCTGATATGTCATGTCATCAGACTAGAATATTGTCAACCTCGCGCACCGGTCAATTTTCTACCCACACAACACAAAGGATTTAAAAAAAAATATATATACCCTGCTTATATGTATGCCGACAACATAAAAAATGAACAAAGCAACGTATACTATTGAATGATTAGTGCAACAATTAATTAAAAGTATGTAACGTGTATCTGAATGCGGTTCAGTACATAGAATATCAAAATACTACTCAATGCCAAATAACTTATACCGGTTTCATACCTTTTTACAGAAGTAGAGCTCTCCCATATAACCGTTATGCTCTTCGACCCATTCTTATGTTTTGTTTGACCAATTCCTATGTGCTGTTTGATGCTTTGTAAAAAGCATCAGGTAAGTGTTAATGTTTTTTTTAGAAATTGTGTAAAATAATAGGTAAACGGATATGCCCTTCACCCATACATTAAACGTTAGTAGTGTCTCCCTAATACAAATGTAATGTAATTAACTTACTATATAATTTATCATCAACTATTCTTTTCAGTGCAGATTACTGGGGGATTCGGGAGTTTAAGGACCCCTCCTGTTTTTTGACTCTCAGTAAAATGAAGATAAATGAATATTGTAGGTACTGAGCTGGTGGCACCACAGTATCGAGTAATGGCGGGATTTATGATCCAGGGTTTCTATAGTATCGGGTACATGGCTCTTTCCCTGATGTCCTATTATATCCGACACTGGCGCTACATAGAACTGGTGATTACACTTCCGGTGGTGCTCTTCTCCGTGTATCTATGGTATGTTTGATCTAAATCTGACTACCTTATTGGTAATACAGAAATAGAAATATTGATCTTTTCTTGAAATTCCGTTGAATTTTTTTTTTTGAAATTTTAAGTATATGTTTACTATGAACTCTGAGATATATGATACATAGCTTATAGTATGAACGTTGTGCTTATCCTTATTTTTTAAACGAGCGTGTTATCTGTTAATACCGGTATTTTAGGTTACATTTGACGCTGTATTTGTGTTGATTGTTCATATCTCTTAAACCATTTTAGAATTTTTATTATAAATGCACTTTATTGCATTTGGATTGTGCCGTTCATTAGTGAACATATTCCAAATTATCATTCATTAAATCATTACACTAGTTTCTTACTATAGAACCCCTTTGAGAAGATAGTTTTTGTTGCTGAAGTTACCATATAGCCTGAACATACTTTACACTGAAAGTCAACTGAGTATTGATCTTACGGTGATACCATTTCAGCATACTGCCGGAATCCATTCGGTGGCTTTTGTCCAAAAACAAAATAGAAGACGCTACAACAATAATCAAGAATGTTGCCAGAGTGAATAATGTGGAGCTCACCGACACAATGCTGGAGAATCTCAATGACGAAAAAGAGCAGGCGGAAGTGGCAGATGGCCGGAAGTACACGTTTATTGATCTGTTTCGACCATTACCGATGCTGGCCATTTCCATCAACGTCTGGTTCAACTGGTATGTGTGTGTCATAGGTTATAACGCCTCTGTCTATAATTATCTCATTAATTAATGCATGTCTTGATGCACGTCTTGTTTTGAAGAAATAGCTCTACAGTTTCATGTTTATTATAACTTCATTATTGTTTTTATTAACTGCCTCCCCCTTTTTAAGTGTACCTTTGTTTGTAATTCCCTTTCTGTTGATGTCCCCTCGGCTCCTGCTGTTGTTTTCCCTTTTGTTTTTTATTTTCCTCGGTTTTTGCTATTATTATCCTTTTTGTTTTTGTTACCTGCATTTTTTGTTGTTGTGTTCACTATGTGTTTCGATGTTTCCTGGGTTATATTGTTGTCTCTTTGCTCTAGTTTAGTTTAAGTTCCTGTAATTGTCGTTTTTTTGTGGTGTACCCTGTGGTGCTGTTATATTTTTCCTTCCTTGTTTTGTCGTTTTATTTTCTCCCTTTTGTTATCGGACGCCTTCGGATATTGTGTTTGCCTTGCCTTACCTTTTGTTTTCGGACGCCTTCGGTTCTTGTGTTTGCCTTGCCTTAACTTTTGTTTTGAGACACCTTCGGTTCTTGTGTTTGCCTCGCTTACCTTTTGTTTTCGGACGCCTTCGGATCTTGTGTTTGTCTCGCTTACCTTTTGATTTCGGACGCCTTCGGATCTTGTGTTTGCCTCGCTTACCTTTTGTTTTCGGACGCCTTCGGATCTTGTGTTTGTCTCGCTTACCTTTTGTTTTCGGACGCCTTCGGATCTTGTATTTGTCTCGCTTATCTTTTGTTTTCGGACGCTTTCGGATCTTGTGTTTGCCTTCCGGTTTTTTTCGGCGAACTGTCAGTTTCTCAAATTGTCTTTCCTTTTGTGTTGATATACTCTCCAATATTTTTTTGTTTTTTTTGTACAACGATTTTTTTTTCAATATTTATCTTTGTCTGACGCTATGATTAAAATTTACAATTTCACTGACCACAATTATAATTTGGAGCTTAATTTCAGGTTTGTCAATGCTATGGTGTACTACGGTCTTTCCCTTGGAACGGGTAACCTTGGAGGGGACCCATATATCAACTTCTGTATAGCCGGGGCTGTGGAGATCCCCGCCTATGTCCTCTGTGTTCTTTTCCTTAACAAACTGGGGAGACGTTGGCCGTTATGTGGAACCATGGTTGTCGGGGGCTTATCCTGTATAGTATCCGGTTTTGTACCAAGCGGTATGGACCATTTTATTGATACATAACTTTTCTATTGAGACCGTTCTTCGTGTTTGATTCTCACGCAGATATTATTAAACAAGAATGTGTCTTAAAACCTTCTTAAAACAATGTTTGAACTGTTAAAATAATTTAAGTTAAACTTGTCAAGTTGATTTATGTAAGACATCTGACTTAAGCATATTGTATCCAACATGCTTGTCTTCATTTTTAAGGTAAAGTTTAATGTGATTTTCAAAAATCTTTTATATAGATTTGGTAGCAGTCAAGGTCACATTTGCAATGATTGGAAAATTTGGAATCACTGCATCGTACGCGATCATTTATTTAATGACAGCGGAAGTGTTCCCAACGGTTGTAAGGTAATTATCAACCTAATTAGAATTTCAATCAATCTACCTATAGTTTCCTAATACATTTCTTCATTTTAAATATTTTGACCCAGACATTCAGATCATCTACGATCAGTTCTTATATAATGAATTCATCATGGAACCTGGGACACAAGCTGAAGGAAGACAATTCTCGTCTGATGATGTTTAACATTATACAAAGATGATGATGATGATGATGATGATGATGATGAAGAAGATGCTCGTCATGTATATATTATGATGATGATGTTGATGTTTGTTAATGTGTATAGATTTGATTATGATACTGGTAAAAGTGTATATATGACGATGATGATGATGATGATGATGATGATGATGTGTATGGACGATGATGATGATGTTGTTGATGATGATGATGATGATAGGGACGATGCTTGTCAATGTATATAAAGGATGATGATTGAGAAACGCGTGCTTCTGTCTACAAGTGAGAGTATGTGTGTAATGTCTGTTTGATGTAGATGTAAAAAAACATTCGAAAAATAAAAACCACAGGCAAGGCAGAACCGAAAACATGTGTCTTTGCATAAATATTTTTTATCTTATTTCATAAACTGTGTTCCGTTCTCTTTATATCAATGTTATATTTATACTATAACATGGCTTCTGATCCCCCGTTCATCCTATAGAAATGCCGGCATGGGCGTGTCTTCTATGACTGCTAAAATTGGTGGAATGCTGGCGCCTATTATTCTAGAACTCCGGTTGGTTTGGATTCCCCTGCCTCTCGTGTTGTTTGGAATTCTATCGGTCCTGGCTGGAGCCCTTGCCCTAATACTTCCAGAGACAGCAGGGAAACCCCTACCTCAAACCATTGAAGAAACCATAAGCAACAAGTCCAAGTAAGAAAGGGAATATACAGTATCAACATGCATGCGATTTCATCTATCCTCTGTATCAATTACTTGTAGTATAATGATAAATAACAATTATTAAGTTGTGTTAGGGCAAGTAATGCAACAGTTGTTTGAACCGATTTTTGTGATGATGTATAATTAACAGATTATTTAAATATTTACGATTTAATCAATGTATATTGAATAGACATACTTAAATACTTCGTTCAACTTTTTATGTATGCATCTCCTGCATGCAATAAATATTACGACGATTCGAATGTAAATTGTGTTAATGAAAGTTTTATTTCGTTTTGCAGAAAAGTAGGAAAAGAAAAGGGAGATGCCATGCCTACGGACGACGGTAAAAATGCAATATGTTAGTAGTTTAACGCAACAGTCCATCTCCAGTCTTCCTCAGGGAAAGGATCATCTCTAAATGATAGCTTAGTATAGAAACTGCAAAAGGGTGTTCATTTTGTAGATCCTGTTTTGTGTGGGCTGGCGTGATATGAGTAAAGATTGGATTCTCACACGAACTTATGTGTGACCCGAACATGACAAAGTACAGTTGTATGTTGTAGCATTTTCCCTCTAACATTTTGAGTTCGGATTTGTCTGGATGTATTGCTGCTGTGATGCAGTTTACATACTTTACATTATTTCACTGTATACTTTGATATCAAAATATCAACCGTTTTATTTTTCTTTTATATATAACTCCACACATTTTTTTCACAGACTGCACACACAAACAGACATTTCAGCGTAAATGAATTGATAAAAACAAAAAAACAATGTTGTTCTTTTGCAAGGATTTCATTCTTTTTCTCATAATGCGTTAGTGTAATTATCATTCAACATTAAAAACTCGTCTGACTTACATAAAAACGTTTACGTTTACACTGCCGTATTTAAACTATCGGCAAACATGTAAAACAGTTGACATCGCTGGCTTAAGTGTGTCAAAATTTTGATGTTGCAACTCCAAGTTGTATAATGGAAAAAAAATCTTGTTAAGTCTGTATATCAGATATTGCTTAAGCATTGGTACGCCCTTTCGTGGATGAAGTTTCCAATGCCTGCAAAATTCTAGATTTCTGGTCTTAGTAACGCACCAGGAAATAATATACCACAGCCTACAAGGACATATTATACTACAGCGACATAAAATACAAGACCTGAAAATACCACAGCGTCAGCGCACAAAGAAATAATATACATATGCAAGACCACACACGTGTGTTTTTCTAACGAATCAGAAAGCACGAGGTTATTGCGCGGACGAATATATTTTCACGAGTGCGCGGAGCGCACGAGTGAATATTTACGTCCGCGCAATAACCTCGTGCTTTCTGATTCGTTAGAAAAACACAATATGTGGTCTTGCTTTTATCACATACCTTCAGTATTTGTTAGAGATCGATACAAAGATTTTATAAACTTTGATGTTTTTTGAAAATACCGGGAACTTTTCAGTTCGCCATGACAAGGGGGTTCCCATAAAAAGTAGTTCCGGCTAGTAGGTAAATTCAACATTCTGTATTGCATATGTGCAATACAAAACGTTGTATTTCATGGTCTGAAAATTGCTTGTATTACTATAACAAGATGCAACAGGTATGTGATAAAATAGCGTCAGCGCACAAAGACATAATATACAATAGCGTCAACGCAAAAAAACATAATATACAATAGCGTCAGCGCACAAAGACATAATATACAAATAGCGTCAGCGCACAAAGACATAATATACAAATAGCGTCAACGCAAATAGACATAATATACAATAAAGTTAGCGCACAAAGACATTATATACAAATAGCGTCAACGCAAAAAGACAAAACAAACAATAACGTCAGCGCACAAAGACATAATTACAATAAAGTCAGCGCACAAAGACATTATACATGTATACAATAGCGTCAGCGCACAAAGACATTATTTACAATAGCGTCAGCGCACAAAGACATACTATACAATAGCATCAACGTAAAAAGACATAATATACAATAGCGTCAGCGCACAAAGACATAATATACAATAGCGTCAGCGCACAAAGACATAATATACTATAGCATCAACGCAAAAAGACATAATATACAATAGCGTCAACGCAAAAAGACATAATATACAATAGCGTCAACGCACAAAGACATAATATACAATAGCGTTAGCGCACAAAGACATAATATACAAATAGCGTCAACGCAAAAAGACAAAATAAACAATAACGTCAGCGCACAAAGACATAATATACAATAAACTCAGCGCACAAAGACATAATATACAATGCTGTCAGCGCACAAAGATATAATTACAATAGCATCAGTGCACAAAGACATAATTACAATAGCGTCAACGCACGATGACATTATATACCACAGCGTCAGCGCATAGAGACATAACATATAATAGCGTCAAAGCACAAAGACATGATATATAAAAGCGTCAATGCACAAAGACATAATATACAATAGCATCAACGCAAAAAGACATAATATACAAAAGAGTCAGCGCACAAAGACATAATATACAATAGCATCAACGCAGAAAGACATAATATACAATAGCGTCAGCGCACAAAGACATAATATACAATAGCGTCAGCGCACAAAGACATAATATACAATAGCATCAACGCAAAAAGATATAATTACAATAGCGTCAGTGCACAAAGACATAATTACAATAGCTTCACGCACGATGGCATTATATACCACAGCGTCAGCGCACAGAGACATAATATATAATAGCGTCAAAGCACAAAGACATGATATACAAAAGCGTCAATGCACAAAGACATAATATACAATAGCGTCAACGCAAAAGATATAATTACAATAGCGTCAGTGCACAAAGACATAATTACAATAGCTTCACGTACGATGACATTATATACCATGGCGTCAGCGCACAGAGACATAATATATAATAGCGTCAAAGCACAAAGACATGATATACAAAAGCGTCAATGCACAAAGACATTATATACAATAGCGTCAGCGCACAAAGACATAATATACAATAGTGTCAACACACAAAGACATAATTCGAATGTAACGTCTAAAATACTAAAAGAATTCTTTAATTACTATAAACAATGCTATTATACACGGAATATGCTTTTTCGTATAATGCACGAGAGATGGTGCTACCACATATGGCTTAATGGAAATATTTACGTGCTGGTGCTTATTTTTATTTTTTTAAATTATATATTTGAATGCTCTGTAACATTAAAATACTAGATTGTATTACAGAAACATTCTTTATGCTTCTTAGTCATCAAATATCGATTCAGATTACTTTCTAGTCATATCTTTATGACGTCAATGTCGTAAATTGCACGCAAACGTGGTGATGGTGTAGGATGTGCGGGCAGAAATATAAACCATAGGTCTAGTATACATCTAGTGGACTGCTTGTGACAACCGTAATGACTTGATGGCATTACACTTTCAGCTATTATTACAAAGTATTAATTTACATTTAATATTGACTCAATGGAAACTCCCTCAAATGTCCTAGCGATGAGGAGAACACAGAGACAGTTCAAGTCATTGTATGAAGCATTCAAATGGTAAACAAATGGTTGAACCGTGGGAATAGTTTTTTGAACGTTCTCATAACCATAACTGTTTTGTTTGCTGAAACTGTGTTTACAAAACTTCAATTCGATTGTCTCCGAGACAAAATGGTGCTCAATGTGCATAGTTATTGAAGGAATGTTATTTGTGCATTCGTTTACAGGGTATCAGTAAAAAGTTCTTAATATTTTCTTTTGCTTTTTGTTTCTTTAAACAAAACTCTTTTCGTGTTTAGAGTAGTACAAATTTTCCAGACGATGGGGTAAAAATTCTAAGGTTCAACAAGCTATAGTCATCCTGATTCAACCCCATGATAAGTTATTTTCAAATACCTGAATTAGAGATCGAAACTAATATATGTAATTTAAATATATTGTAACTGGTACATTAGCTATTAAAATGTTCCAGAGCGGGTTAATATAGTCAATATTGGCGTTAAGGCTTATGTCTTCATTAAACATGTTTCACTGGAACTACAGTAAACAGGAAATTAATCTCCGCATGACCTATATAAATGAAGGTATATAAATGAACGAAATATAATATGTCCTTTCGTAGCATTTGGTTGGGTCACAAAAGACATTTACATGTTATTGGTCCGGTTAGTTATTTTTTATGAAGACATCACCTTAATACCTTATTATTGATTGTGTTAACCTCGCTATGTACCATTTTAATAGTTAATGTACAGTACAATTTCAATATATTTAAAGAACAAATAGAAGAGCAAATTCAAAGACCCCAATTGAAAATCGGAACTTTCAGGGGGATTGTTGAACCTTAACATTTTTTACAATTCAAAAGTGTTATTTGTTAATGACTTTCGTTTTCCTCGAGTCGTCGGGTGGCGGTTATATTCTTGGCGAGTCTTTGGGTAATGTCACTTTCTAATGGATATACTATAGATACTTTTTCTATGTAATTTGTATCTTTCTTTTGTTCATATTTTGTCCTACTTTTATCGATTTCGAGTTTTAATTATGGTTTTGTTGATACTTCGGTATTCTCCTGTTATTTGTTATACATTATTTGTATATATATACCAGTATCATTGTGACGTCACATAAAAAAACGATAACGTTATCATTCCATAGCAAAACACTTTTTTCCCATTTTTTTCTATTAGTAAAATATAATTGCTTGTTGTCAAAATGAGCTAGTTTAAGTTATTGTTGACACAAACAGATTGTTTTCATAAATATTATGGACAATTCCATACATTTCCTTGAGGATGGTTATTGCTAAAAATCATTATATAAAATGTCAGTTGATTTATAGAAAAGAACAGTTATTTGTTTTAAATCAATATTTGAAAAAAGATTTACTTTAACATTCCATTATCTTTAAATCCATCAATTGTAACCAATTGCAATGTCACTGCCCATATTACGTCATATATTGACACGTGTAGCTAACCGTATATCCCACCATGAACAAACAATGAAGTAACATTTGTGGACTGTGTTATATACCGTGATTTAGCATCAGTTACTTAGTTGTTGTGAGAAAAAAATACTTTATACATAGGATGAAAAACCTATTGTAAAATCAGGAAATTATTTTGAAATACATTTAGTAAAAATAATAAATTAGTAGTGATAAGTCTTACATTTGAATGAATAATACGGCCTTAAAGGGGTAATTGGGGATTATTTCTAAGGCTTTCCTGGAATACTAGAAGAACTTTTGTCTTCATTCAGCGATCCCTCCGTAAAATGAAAGGGCGGGTAAAAGAAGGAGAAATAAGGGTTAACGTTGCACAGACTATTTCTAAAACTCGGTGAATGTTTTCCGACCTAATTTGGCATAGCTTGTTAGGTTAGGGACAGAACGGTAGGACAAAATAAAAATAAATAAGAGCTTATGTCTATAAAAGCCTACCATTTATGACCAGTTTAATGAACTCTTAATCCCATTTAGCATGACATGTAGGCTCAATAGCGGAAATTTAGGTTTATATTTACAGACTACTTCTAAGCTATAGCGGTAGGAATTTTCACGTAATTTGGTTTTGGCAATAACTGGATTAGGGGGAAAATATATAAATGAAGACTTTTACTGAATGGAGACAGTGGTGAAGAGTCTCAAAATAGAAAACTGCCTTTAGAAAATAACGTTGTGGGTTCTAGGATGTTAGTATTAATAAACGTTTGTACGCTCCAACTTTCAGTTTTAATCAGTGAAAGTAAAACATAATCGGTGCTAAGAGCTCCAAAATAGATTTTGAGAAAATCTACAGAGAATCACCTCCTTGCGTTGACATCCGAATAGCTTAATATTATATCGTATTTTTCATAATCATGTCTGTTAATGGCATCTAGCATGCACAATAATTCAGTGTCACGAGTTAAATGGAATTAAGTAATCGCACCTGTTTAGTAAACATACGTGATATGTTTTGTCACGTTATTTCAGTGTTAAGCAGTGGATAAACCCATTTAAAATATCACGTTATAGTGTGTGTATATGTACGTCTACTTACGTTATGTGTGAACATGGAATCAGTTGAAACCAAATAGGTTTATGAAAAGCAGGTAGCAAAACCGCTTGCACAAATTAGTTACGGGTGGATATTCAAAAAGCTGTTCCAGGTGTCTGTTGAAATAACGGGCGTTCATCATGTCGATAACGTGTTTAAGCAACTGAGGTTAAATGCTGGCCAAAAGTGTCTTTGGTGACTCTGACCAAAGGTTAACCTCTTAAAAACCTGTATGTATCTGTAAACTGTAAATAGTTTTGTCTTTTATCAATCTAATGGATAAAAAGAATTTGATAAATCATTTCCACAAGTTAAAAAGATTAACAGAGCGCCTTTTATAAAAATATATGAGGATAGTTATATAACAAGCGGTAAAGAGTCGAAGATTCTGTTTTTTCCGTAAACAATTCTAAAAGAAAGGAACAGAAATTGTTCACGTTTTGTCTGTGAACTACTATCAATGACCCTTGACAGTTTCAACGCGAAGAAATAGTATCTATTTAGTTTGACGAATCTATAATTTTTTTCTACAAAAGCTTATCGTTTTATTAGTATTTATTACAAAACTATTGTGGATATATATTTTTTTGTATTTTGCTCCTAGGAGCAATTTGCAAAGAAATAGTTCTTTAAGGCAACTAAACACTCTAGAGTGCAAACATTTAGGTTATAAACTATTAATTACTAATCATATATTATAAGGAACTAATATTGCCCCTAGAGAAGGTTTCTTGATAATTTAAATTAATTTTATTCATCAGTTTATGAAGTACCAAATTGATAGTATGATATATGTTACTATTGTTTTAGATGTAATAAGTTACGAGTGTCGACTTTGATTAAAGAGTAGGATGTCTTGACGGTATGATGCATTGTATGATAATAATTAAAGAGTAGGATGTCTTGACGGTATGATGCATTGTATGTTAATAATTAAAGATTAGGATGTCTTGACGGTGTAATGCATTGTATGTTAATGATTAATGCTAAGGATGTTTTGGCGGTATGATGCATTGTTTGTTGTTGATGAAAGAGTATGATGTGTTGACAGTATGATGCATTATATGTTCTATATGTTTTACTTGTGTAGAGTTGCGCGAATGTATATCACTATGTGTCATGGTGTTTTGAGAATGAAAAAAATGTCAAATCGATATTTTGTATAAAGTACTTTATAATGATTATTGTAGCTATGATCTACCTTTGATTTGTGAAAGAATTAGTAGTAAAATCGGTTATATGAGTAGTGTAAACATATCTTTATGAAGTGAATCAGGCTTATCTGTGTCTAAGAGAATGGTAAAGTTACACTCATCACGGTTCAGCGCCAAAGTCAAGTAATATGTATGAATATCATGATAGTTTTTAGCTGTTAAATACGTTCGGGTTATTGAAAAAGTGTTTACATGTGATTTCAATTAAAACAAGTAATTTTTTAAGTTGGTGAAATATACCGTGCATGTACATTTTTTGTCGTTTGTGTATGTGGAATAGAAATATGCTTACTAGGTCATGTATATTAGAACCATTTTTTTTTTTAGAATATGGTTTCATATTATATCCCAGCGTACATAACGAAGTTTTTATGAGTTTTGGATAAATGTAAAGTTTCAAATGAAATATTATGTTTTACAACAGTGGAATTGTTATCTATATTTTCTTATATGTCGTTATTGTTGACAAAAGAAAAAAGGAATAAATCAATCATGATGTTAAATCTGTGTTACAGTCATCCTTGCAACATTACCTCCAGCAAGGAGTATTATAATGCATTGATTAACTTTGAGCAGAAGATATCGCTGAGCCTTTCTTATTCATATGTTGTCATTTACTTTAAATATGAAAATAAGTTAGATTTATGAATATATAGACAACCCTTCCATATGTCCTTCAACGAGTTAATGTATTCTTCAAGATATTGATATCAAACCAGTTTTTTTTCTGAAACCCTTGGTAGAGCAATTGTTTCATGTTTCATGTGATGAATGACTCGCGCTTCATTTCGCTCCGGATTAAATATAGTAAAATTGGATCTATTATTAACAGAGGACGTTATTTTAACGCATTCTGTGTTTCCTACAATTTCAAATGAAAGATATTTAGGTGATTGTTTTTGATATGTCAAAATGAAAACCATTTTTTTCTCTCAGGTATTTCAATTACATTCGCTGAATTGAGTTATTGGATGATATCCAATTACATCAGAAAAACTGAAACTCTCTATACGGTTACATCACGCAAATTTTAAAACCAGATAAAATAAATTATAGATATTTTATAACAGTGATGAGAGCATGTCAAAACAGGAATGTTGGAGAAACCAAAGTCGCCAATATGAAGCTGAATGATTGATTAAACATTTCAATTAATTTAACTCATCATGTTTAATACGCTTTTTAATCATATCCTATGATGACGTTTTGTATTTTAAAACAGTTATTTAGAGACCATATACTTTATCTTATAACTTATCGTTCGTTTGCTCAGTAATACCATTATGTATACGTGATCGTTTTTGTAGTTGTGCTATTTTCACGTTTTTCACGAGAAAGATCTCAACAAGAATGTCGACTTTGGTAGCTCAGTCACAAAAAAATCATTAGGATCTTAAAACCGCAAATACAACACTATTTTAATTAGGTTGTACCCTGGTGAAACGAGGTTATACCAATTAATCCCAAATACAACTGGAAGCACAGCCATGTTCTGCTCCAGGACCAGACAAAGATGCGTGCGATTAATTACATGCAACAATGTACATTTTAAATCATCAACGACCAGTGTCAAAATGGAAAATTATTTAATTATTCATTCATAGCTAACACTGCAATTGTTTAGTTCGAAATTATGTAATTGAATACTTTTATTATAAAAAAAATCATTTAAGCACTGTTTCTAAAAACACGTCTTGCATATGAATATGAATCGAATTAAAATAAACAAAAAATCGAAAGATGGACTGGATCAAAATATAAATACATGGATATGTATATTTTGTTTAGTCCGTTTGTACTACGCCATTCAATATGTCGCTTAAATTATTGTCAGTAATGATGATCATTATGTTTATACACTTATATATTTCTGATAGAATTAAATAACATTTAAAAAAAAAAAAATCCAAGATATCAGCCAATCAGGTTATCTGTAATTTCAGTTGCTCGTTGTCACATTGTAGGCTAACTTCAGTCACTAATCTCAATTTATCTCTTTTGCTTAGCAGACAATTTCAGATATACATTTTGACGAGTTGCTCCAACGTATTGACGGTTTTGGACGCTACCAGAAGGTTCGTCTGTTTCTGATATGTTTGGTGGGAATCCTATGTGCGTTTCATTCAATGAACATGGTTTTTGTTGGCGCAAAACCAGAATATGAATGCACAATCAACGACTCAAACAAATTGAACAAAATATTTACAAATGTCTCTTTGAAAAAATGGAAAGATTTTTTAAGGACGGGAGGGGAGGAATGTTCGCTGTATAGCCCTTCTTAGACTTACGACTCTTTGCTCAATGGAAACTTTATACTTGTCGTATCAAACGTTACAGTGCCTTTCAATTTCACAACCGAACCATGCACACAGTGGGAGTACTCAGAGAAAGTATACGGACCAACCATCGTGTCTGAGGTAACTAGTTCACTGCACTCAGATCGTTACAGAACAAAAATGTTTAAAATGATGCTAGATAGTGTGCCATGTTGCTTCATCAACAATAATGCATCAACTTATAAAACAGCAAAACATTGTAAAAAATGTGTTGCAAAGCAAATATGAAATTGCAGCTACACAATATTGTGATTTTAATAGTTGAACATCGACATTATTCAAAGCATTGGTGTATTGAACAAATAGACAATAATAGGTGAAGCTTGCAGTATCAGAGGAGACGGGAACACATGTATAACTAAACTGAAATGTTTTTGCTTTTGTTGTCTTAGTTTAACCTTGTATGCAGTCAAGCATGGTTAAGAAGCACATCAAAGACTCTCTACTTTTTAGGACGCCTTGTTGGGGCGGTAGTTTTTGGCCAATTTTCTGATATGTAAGTACATTGTGTATGTGTTTGTATAGCTTTTTTGTCGAATCTATATACACACTTTTCGATTTTTTTGAAGACTTCGTGGATCGATTACATATTCAGATAAAAATATCAACAAAACGAATATAGCTAATCATTGCTAACGTTTTCAAACCTTACGGCCATCTTAACGCAATTACTTTTAATTTCTAGGTAACAATATTATTATGTAGTATGAGTAATAAATTAATGGTAGTAATGACGTTATCAAACTAATAAGATAAATAACACCAAATAAGATTCATTTTTGCAAATTATTATATAAAGCAATTGGATTCAAACATTGACATTGTAATTTTAATTGCATTACAGATTTGGAAGGAAACCTATGTTCTTCTGCGGTCTAGTATTACTGCTTATATCCGGGTGTGCGGCAGCCTTAGCACCATCTATGGTAGTGTTCATACCATTTTACATTCTACAGGGAGCAGCACAAACGGGCCTCTTTCTAGTAGCGTACACTATGTGTAAGTGTCTGCCATTATAATAATAATCCGCCAGTAAGAAAGAAAAAAATATGGTCTTTAGTTTATTTAAACTATTTAATTGATAATTAAATTAACATTTTAAATAATGTATGAAAATGGATAACAAAATTCAATGTAACATCCTAAAAAAACGACATGGAACCGAAGAAAATTGCTTTGCGATTATCACTGATTAACTTATTCAACTTTACTTTGCTCTAACACATGAAGGTTACGTACGTCTTTCGTTGTTATGATTATTTAATTAGTTTAAGATTAAATCTAATATAGCAAAATATTGTTTTGTTAGGTGTTAACATGTTTGTCTAGAATGTTACTGGACGTAAAAATAAAATAATAACGATCTAAAGTATTATTCAATTCACATGACGTTAACAGTGTATACCAAACGCTTATTTGTTTTTATCTTTGTATATGTTCATCAGGAACTTAGCGGAGGTTTACTTAATATATGTATTTATCAGATATAATAATGTATGTCCCATTGTTATATATCTCGATATACTTTGAAGGCACTGAGTTGGTGGCCCCTCGGTACCGTTTGCTGGCCGGTCAGACGATCGTGAGTTTCTACGCTGTCGGGTACATGCTTCTCTCCTTGCTGGCCTACTTCATCAGACACTGGCGCTATATCGAGATGGTTATCACGGTACCGGTGGTTCTGTTCGCCGCTTATTGGTGGTACTTGTCGTTTCAATACTATTTTGACGAATACGTATAAAAACGTTAATGCACGAGGCAAAAGTTTGTGTATTTACGAACCTATTTCAAAATAGAATGGTTGAAAAAGTGCCTGACGCAGAGAACCAGACCTGCAAAATCTATTGTCGCATGTCTACTGGCCAAAACTAGTACTTCTTTTCAAGACCTTGTGGGAAGGTGTCGATGTCATATTTTTGACATGCTCATGAAAAAAAGGTTCAAATAAAATAATAACAATAAAAATAATATACAATATTTGATATAGCGCCCTTTCTAGATAACATAAGCCACTCTAAAGCGCTTTACAGTACATACATATACAATTAATACAATTAGCACATACATTAATCGATACAATGTTTTAGGAATCCGGAGGAGCTGCCTTATCAGGCGCTAACTACTAGTCCTATGCCACCTGGCTAATATATCCCTATGTGTGTATGTCTGTGTGTATGCTGGAGATGTAATGTGTTCTGTTTGTAGTGGGATCGTGCTTCCAACGGTATCATTTATAGTGCCACCTCACTTGAACGCTATAGCACAGATACCGCAAAATCCACCCCAGGCCATTATATACTCCACCTGGGTTGTTAGAGTTGTGTGGACAGTAGAAAAAAACTTTCTCTGAATATTCCATGCGTACAACGACTTCGGATATCGGGACCCGGCCGCTTGCGTTAACCACTCGACCAATCCACCAATAAATACTGGGATAGGTAGTTTGTTCAAGATCGATAGAAGCTGAAACTAAGAACCAGGTCTTTAGTCTGTTCAAAATAATTAATACTTTTTCATATTTGAAAAGAAAATGAATATAGCTTTCCGTTTGTGGTGAAAATTCGTTAATATCATAATTTCCGATTGACAAGGAGACAAATTGCTGAATATTAAAAAGGCTCAAGACTGTAATATTGAATTATTGTAATTAATCATATTTTAGCATTTTGTTTTTGTGTCTTAGAAAGAAAGTGTTATTCATAGATATTAGTGGACTCAGACATTGCTTCCTCTTTATTCACAGGTGTATAATGGGAAATTCATTATATTTCTAAAACGTTTAATATTGTACGAGATGAAATAACATCCTGAGGGAAACTTTACAAAAAATCAACTATTGGTTGAGTAATGGTTTCGAGAAGTAAGAGTCAGTGCCTCCACCACATTTAGAATATACAGCCAATTCATCAACATTTATACGTATACACATCTCCATGCAAGCGTCTGAATTCTAGAGTTGTAGCCTCAACTGGTAAGTCTCTCGATGAAGCTAATATTCCTAAATCCAGAGAGTAGCTTTGTAGATGTTGTTGATTATGTAGTATGAGTTGTAAAACAGCTGGTTTAAAATAATGTGTAAAAGCTTGATTGTTTGCACCTGTACATCAATAAATAATTTGTAAGAGCTTGATTGTTTGCACATGTACATCAATAAATAATGTGTAAAAGCTTGATTGTTTGCACCTATACATCTATAAATAATGACTCCAGTCACAAGTAAAATAAGGACTACACGTGGTAAAATAATAATCGAATTAGGGAACAACTGTCTGTTACCAGACTGTGACGTTGTCTAAGTCTGAGGATTCACTTTCAGTATAATTTAAATGATATTGCAGGGTACGGATATTGAAGCAGTATTTCATTTGGCCTTGATTTGCATTTGTTTTCATAAATAATCGCAATGGTTAGTTTTATACCAGATTGTTCGTGGTGATAAACGAATTTCCTACATAGAGTATGCATTCATGTTCAGAATCGTAATGTCGGTGGTATTTTTATGGCTATTTGTGGTATCTTCTTGTTGTCGTTGTTTTTACTTATTGTATCATGAACGAAAGGCACATGTAACTGTATTAACGTTTACCGCAAAGAACAATTCTATTGAGATTTAATACAATTTGTAGATTGGTTCCTACGGACAAATAAGACAAACAGTGTAAGTGGTATTTGTTATTATTTTGTTGAACCTTTATCTTTTTTTGCTTTGATATGATTAATTTTAGAAAATTACATGAATTTCGACCCTCATAACAAACAAATACAGGAAAAAAATATGTAAATGAAAAAAAGTGTTTTTTTAACTTTCAGCATTCTCCCAGAGTCTGTACGATGGCTTCTGTCGAAAAGTAGAATGAAAGAAGCTAATTCCATCATAAAGCATGTTGCGAGAATCAACAGTATGGAGGTGACTGATGCTATGCTGGAAAATATAACTGATCAGAAAGACCATCTGGAAGTAACCGATGGCCGGAAGTACACCTTTGTGGATTTGTTCCGACCTTTACCGATGCTATTTCTGTCTATTAATGTGTGGTTTAACTGGTATGTGATCGTATACAAGGTCTTTATTGCTCTATCTCATTGTCTTCCCTCAAGAGAACAGCTTCCATAAAAGTCAAATTAATTATATCATGTTCCTTAATAGACTGGGGCGTCGACTGCCCCTAATGGGCGCAATGACAATGAGTGGAATAGCATGTGTCATTTCCGGTTTCATACCAAATGGTTAGTTTGTTTCTGTTATCAAGATGCGTTTAACACGGCAAACGAAAGTTAAACCAGGTATTCGAGAAGGGTAACTTTTTTTTTGATTTATCGCGATACCCACCATGTTAATTTAAACCAAATCCAGGTACTATCACGTCCCCATATTGAAAGCCAAAAAACAGGAAATCAGGGAACAAAAATGATTATTCTAAAAAATGTTCAACCCCTCTTCGCGCAGGAAATTGAATGTTTCTCAAGAAGATTACGACGACTTACCCATAGTTGTTATCAACCGGCATATCACGAAATCTTGTGTTATAAGGTTATCATCTACATCTATCACGGAAAACTCAATACTCATATCAAACATTGAATACCAAATCATCTGCGATATGTTATCACTATAGAACGGAGAAGCAGTGATGTTACTGTCAAGTAAAGGAAAGCTCTCGATCGAAAAATTGTACAGCATACTGTAAAAGAGTCTTGATTTGATGTCCAGGAGAGTATATATGATATAGGATCGAAGTGGATAATAAATATCTTGATATCTAAGAAGTACATCGTCGATATATTTGAGTCTGAAAACAATTTCTACATAGTCAATATTCATCGAAATGAAGTTGAACTATTTGTGGTCACATTGAACAAATTTTGCTAAGTGAGGCAGTCGCCAGGTACTGGCCACAGGTTGGTCGTTTTTTCAGGGCCCTCCGGTTTTTCTCCACCTCTTAGTCCTGGTACGTCCTTCAATGACAAAAGCTTTACATGGAACATAAAGCACAAATACAACCAATCAAATTGTAAAAAATCTACTTAGATACTTAATTGGTTTGTACTATTCTGCAACAACGCGAAAAGTATTGTTCAATATACAGCATTATCTTATCTCAGAATACAAGTCAGTAAATACTCCTAGCAGGCATTATAATAAAACCTATTTGTTCAGACTGTTTATATTTCGTTGCATGTGCCATAAAAAATCTTCAAAATCGGGTACAACTTAAATGACATAATAGTATTGTTCGTTTACCGAATGTGTAATCTATGAATGTGTGTTCTTCCACAGATTTGGTAACGGCCAAAGTCGCATTTGCCTTGATAGGGAAATTTGGAATATCGATATCATATGGTATCATTTATTTGATGTCGGCCGAGGTGTTCCCTACAGTGGTCAGGTAGGAATAGTCCTTCTATATTTACTAACTAATTTAATATGCTGTTTTCCGTTTATTGATTTCTTGTACTGCATTGTCTTTGTAAAGAAAAATAAATGGGGGAATTATATTGTGACGATAAATTATCTTAGTTAGTTTGAAGTATTTTAAAATGACAACATAAATATTGTAAGGGTGGTCGGGTGGTGCAGTGAATAGAGCACGTGCTTTTCAGAAAGACAGACGAGGTTCTATATCCCGATCGGACATAAAAAGGTATTGGTTCATGTGCCGGACCACGTGGGTTTCTCTTAGGTTACTTCGTTTTTTCCGTTATTTAAACCACCGCCATCGATCAGGTCCAACAGGAGATAGTAACACAGGCTGGAACACTTGATTCATAATTGCTGTAAAATAAACAAAGTTTCTTCTTAAATATTTTCCATAGAAATGCCGGTATGGGCGTATCCTCCATGTGTGCTCGTATCGGGGGTATGCTGGCCCCACAAATACTGGAGTTACAAAACGTATGGGGTCCCTTGCCAATGTTGCTTTTCGGGAGTATGGCAGCGATTGCAGGGTGCATTGCTTTGTTTCTACCGGAAACCTCAGGGAGAAAACTACCACAAACCATAGAGGAAGCGTTGAGTAACAGATCAAAGTAAGAATTCAATAGTCTGTATGAATCTTTTTTGCATTATATGGTGTTTCATATGACGAATCTTCATTGAAGTTGATAATACTCTCCTTATTAATTTTCTAATTTTTAAACGATTTGACATGAGTAAGTCTTTTAGAATTGTCTTTGAAAAGGGAATAAACCCTTATTAAAAGTATGTGCTTCACGTAGCGTATAGCAATGCTCTCGATTGCAATCTTATTAATATATGTCTATATATATTCACTTTGTTATGAAAGAACCTTTTTGACTATAAAAATCTTAACTTAATTTTAAATGACCAAGTTGAATACAATTACATCAACATTGGTAAAGATCAAGCTTGTTTTTACCACAAACGTCTGTTTCCTTTGTCAAGCAAAAAGTGTAAATCATCAACACTCTTTGCTTTACAAAGGAAAGACATTATCGAAAGCCCGCAAAATAAGTTTTTAATTCCTGTTTATGTTAAACACGAACTAAGCATATGCTATTAAAACCAAACTGTTGAATCTAATTACGAATATTTCAATATCATTCACTAATAAGAATATTTTCAAAAATATTTATATACTTTATAATTTATCTTTGGTCAGCTTTAACCGTTTGATGTGACCCTGTTTTTGGCATAAAACCACGCAAAAGATGTAATCAAGTCTGTTTAGTGTAACCACTACCTGGCCGAATGTGAGCAGGTTTTCTTTAATTGTTGAAGTAGGAACGGCTGGGCCGATATTGCAACTTAATTTTGTTAACTTATAGACGTAGATGGGTATTTAATTGAGTCGGCATATTACCACTTGAAGTGAAATAATACACAAAATGACCTTTTAGAAGTGTACTGTTTATGTGTATACCGACGCTGCTGTTGATAATATGTAAATGTTTCATATATTGTTCGTAGGTCAGTGAGAATGGAGACAGAAGAGGTCACATCAGCGCCGACTGGAGTATAGGAGGCACCCAATCCATCACCGGCAACAATGTATTTTACTAGCAGCAAAAACAATATCAGCAATTTAAATAGTGCAAGAAGTTATGATTTTGATATATTGTATTTGTAATCCCACACTTAGCTTTAAGCATATGTGCCGATAGAGAATTTCAAAATAACGTACGTTTCAGTTCGTTTTAATTTTCAAAAAGAGCAAATAAAGATATACGTACACATCATTGATAAAAAGTCCAGAATCACACAAAATAAGGTTAAATGTAAACGTATATGATGCATCACCATTAAGTTCAAAATCGGTTCTAATGATAAAGACACACCACATTAGTCTTTCTTTCTTTCAAAGAGAGGGCAGTCGTTTGGACTCAATTTTATTACTTCGTTAATGTCTGAATATTTTTTAATTGACAATTTTAATTTTTTAATTTTCGTTATTATTTCTGTTAATATAGGAGTAATCATATTTTTACATTATCAGCCTATTAAATAAGTGGTCATCTTTCGAATTCACAAAGGTGTACATATGATGTTTTCTCATTATTGCAGTAGTATGAATAGTATAAGTAAGTACAAAGTTTGACATCAACGCTGCTTTGTATTTTAGTACACAAGTGTTCGAGTCAATAAAAAATGGCATTCCTCAATCTGCAGATTGTTTTTTAAATGTCTATAACTTGGCTTCAGAATTTAAAATTTTGATTTTGCAACTCCGCACTGTATGATGGACAATCATTAGTCAGTATATCATATATCAGCTGGTACATGTAATACTCTATCAAACAATAAAATAATAATGTCCTGCATGTGTTAGAAATGTATGGATACTGTCTATCACTCCAGCACAACCATAAGATTACATCAATATTAGAAATCTGAATGCAACGGCTTGATTTATGATTTATTTTTTATTAACATCAAATTCAAATATAATGTTATATGTATGGTAGTTTGGGCTGTCACATATGGCCTAATGGAAACACATTCGTTCTAGTATTTTATTGCCTTATTATCTTATTACTATAAAGGTTTTTTTCGGGAGTATATCCAGAATCCTAGTTTGTATTGCTAATATCTGGGCCTATTGGTTGTGTAAGGGAAAAGAACATAAGGAAAGGACGTGCAAGATCTTAGGTTGAAACCCACTAAGGTTGACAGGTAAGTCGATTCTACAATGACCAATTCCGTAAGAATAACTCGGAGCCTAGACGAAGACCTTCTTTGTCTTCACGTAGGAAACAAAGATACCCCAACATCGATTTAACATACTAAGAATGTTCTTTCCCTCTATCTGGTCGATTGCTACTTTTCTCCCTGGCTTCTCTTTTGACACACGTCTCCATATAATATACTTATTGTGACAAAGTAAAAACGTAGATGAAGGAAATTTCTCAATGCTTGCTTCCAAACCAATATAAGATAACACAACCATGCCATGTATTTAATCTATATAATCAGTTAAAGCCAAATAAACTGAAAATCGTGAACAAGAAAAATAATTTAATCCTATAAACGGGGGATAGTTTACAGTAAACTGGTGACATTTCAGAAATATCAGCGAGAGATATCCTCCAACCTCGTAATGATTATATTTCTCACTGTTTCATGAACAGATATTTGATTGCTTCTTTCCCCTGGAAATGTGTTTATAAAGCTCCAAGATCGTCTGAATGTTCTTCGACACACAAATGCTCGATATCGAAGTCGATATTGCGCCGACGCCTTGGACACCCCAGTTTCCGAGGTTCCAGTAAATGGTTCTTGAGCATTTCCCCTGCAGGTGAAGTTATTTATTGCCTCATTATGATTCCCATAGTATCGTATTGGAAAGACAGTCGAATGCATTGCTCTAAATTGATATAGCGAACGAATAACAGTGTAAAATACAGTAATTGACCTTGTAAGAGATGCTAAGCAAAAATATTTACTTAAACTTCAAAATTCCCTTATTGACAAATCTAGTCCTCCAGGTAAGTGGTGGCGGGTTGCAAAGTCTATTTTGAACATTAACAATAAATCAAACAATGATGCTCCTCTTGTAATAAATGGTGAACTTAAATCACATCCTGTGGATAAAGCAGAACCTTTTAACTCATATTTTACCTCTGTCTCTACTTCTGACAAAACTGACCTTGACATTCCTCCTAATTGTCCTATCTCACAAGAAAAAATATCTTCCATTATTATCACTGAACAGGATGTTCATGATCAGCTTCAACGTATTCATGTAGAAAAATCTGCTGGTCCAGATGCACTACCCCCTTATTTTATTTCATTTCAACAAATTTTATTTCATTTAGAAAAGGATTGAACATAAGGCACAGCCTATATTAGTTCTCTCCTAAAGGTAACAATGAGTATATAAATATATATATATATATATATATAATAAAAAGTGATTAAATGTCCATGTGAAGGAAGTAAATAGAGAAAAAATAAAATTAACGACCGACTAAAAAACTAGCTGCTTTCACCCTTCACAGGGCTAATTTTCATATATATAATTAACCATCACGTTAATCTATGTAATCTATGTATGGATCCATAGATCTTGGAGCTTTATAAACACATTTCCAGGGGAAAGAAGCAATCAAATATCTGTTCATGAAACATTTTAAACGTTAAAAATATGCCTATGTGAATGACATCACATAGGCCATATATGATAGATGATAGGGAAAACCTGAAAAGCCCTGTGAAGGGTGAAAGCAGCTAGTTTTTTAGTCGGTCGTTAATTTTATTTTTTCTATATATATATATATATATATATATCTTATATGGTATGCTGTTATTTTGAAATAAACATGAAATAATATGTGGAAATCTATTCGTAGCTATTTTATTAAAGGTATTGCTGACTCTCTTGTGAAGCCCTTGCTATACATTTTTAACAAATCCATATCTACTGGTAGCATACCTAATATTTGGAAGTGTGCTAATGTTACCCCAATATATAAGGGCAAGGGAGGAAGAGGTGACCCCAGTAACTATAGACCAATCTCTGTCACATCATTATTTAGTAAACTTCTTGGAAATATAGTTTTTAAACATCTCTTTAATTTTCTATCTGAGAATAATGTTATCTAGAAAAATCAGTCTGGCTTCCTTCCCAAAGACTCCACAGTTAACCAATTAATATATTTATATGATGAAGCTTCAAAACAACTTGATCAAGGAAAAGAGGCAATGATACTATTTTGTGACATCGGCAAAGCTTTTGAGAGGGTTTGGCACAGTGGATTGATTTACAAATTGAAGAAATATGGAATTTGTGGCGACGTCTTGAACTGGATTAAAGGGTATTAATAGATGGTTACAAGTCAATTTTACAAACATTAAAAGCTGGTGTACCCCAAGGTTCGGTTATTGGGCCTTATTTATTTTTAATATTTATTAATGACCTTGAAGATGAACTCCACTCCCATGTCAAACTCTTTGCTGATGACACTTCTCTTTACGCTTTGATAGATGGTAATGGCAGAGATACTGCAGATATTCTTAATGAGGATCTCAGGAGAATGTCTCTCTGGGCAGATAAATGGGGAATAACATTTAATCCAAGTAAAACTGAATCATTACTAATGTATACTAAAAATAATTCTGAGACATCTCATCCAGATTTGGTATTTTCAAATAGTGTTGTTATAAATGTCAAAAATCATAAACATCTTGGTTTGTTTTTTAATAGTCGTGGATCATGGTCAGATCAAGTTAATTATATATATGAAAACAGCTGTACAAAACTACAAATAATGCGAATGCTTAAACACAAGCTAGATAGAAAATCTCTTGAAATAATTTATAAATCTTTTATAAGACCAACACTAGAATCTGCTTGTGCTGTGTGGAATAATTGCACCGAGGGTGAAAGTGATTTACTGGAATCGGTCTAATTAGAATGTCTCAGAATTATATCAGGGTTGAGAAGAGGTACAAGTCATAACTTAATATATAAGGAAGTTGGTCTAGATAAACTAAAAATAAGGCGTGATGATTATCAATGTATGTTATTTTTCAAGATACTGCAGCATGACTGTCCTGACTATCTTTATGATCGTATTTAACCATATTTTAATAATGATTTTAATCCTCGCCTAAGACATTAAAGGAATGTTATTGTTCCCTTGTGCAGAACCAACCTGTATAAAACAGCTTTTTTCCTAGAATGATGTCTCTATGGAATAGGCCAGACTGTACTTTCCCAAAACTCACTTCATTGAGCCAGTTAAAACTGGAATTACTTAAAGACAGCACACACATTTTGCAACCATCTAACTGTACAGATATTTTTAAATACAGTGGTTCCAGGAAGTTGAATATAGCAGTATGTCAACTTCGAAATAAAGTCAACCATTTAAAATCAGATTTATATGATGATCATCTTAAAGAAAACCATAATTGTGACTGTGGTTATATCATTGAAGATGCAAATCACTTCTTCCTCAATTGCCACACATATATAGATAAAAGACAAGTTTTATTCTATGCATTATCTAACTATAACGAAATTAATGACATCATCTTAAATACTATTACTTTCACTAAGGGTGATATGAACCTAAGCAGTGAATTAAATAAATTTATTCTCTCATGTGTTCTGGAGTATATTGAAAAATCTGGAAAATTTTAACTTAAACTATACTAAAAATTATCTTACAATGTGTTTGTATTTGCTATTTTATAACAATAACTCTGGTGTAATTGGGATTCATATCAAACCAGGTTTTTTTCTGAAACCCTTGGTAGAGCAATTGTTTCATGTTTCATGTGATGAATGACTCGCGCTTCATTTCGCTCCGGATTAAATATAGTAAAATTGGATCTATTATTAACAGAGGACGTTATTTTAACGCATTCTGTGTTTCCTACAATTTCAAATGAAAGATATTTAGGTGATTGTTTTTGATATGTCAAAATGAAAACCAATTTTTTCTCAGGTATTTCAATTACATTCGCTGAAATGAGTTATTGGGTGATATCCAATTACATCAGAAAAACTGAAACTCTCTATACGGTTACATCACGCAATTTTTTAAACCAGATAAAATAAATTATAGATATTTTATAACAGTGATGAGAGCATGTCAAAACAGGAATGTTGGAGAAACCAAAGTCGCCAATATGAAGCTGAATGATTGATTAAACATTTCAATTAATTTAACTCATCATGTTTAATACGCTTTTTAATCATATCCTATGATGACGTTTTGTATTTTAAAACAGTTATTTAGAGACCATATACTTTATCTTATAACTTATCGTTCGTTTGCTCAGTAATACCTTTATGTATACGTGATCGTTTTTGTAGTTGTGCTATTTTCACGTTTTTCACGAGAAAGATGAATCCATGTTTCAACAAGAATGTCGACTTTGGTAGCCCAGTCACAAACAAATCATTAGGATCTTAAAACCGCAAATACAACACTATTTTAATTAGGTTGTACCCTGGTGAAACGAGGTTATACCAATTAATCCCAAATACAACTGGAAGCACAGCCATGTTCTGCTCCAGGACCAGACAAAGATGCGTGCGATTAATTACATGCACCAATGTACATTTTAAATCATCAACGACCAGTGTCAAAATGGAAAATTATTTAATTATTCATTCATAGCTAACACTGCAATTGTTTAGTTCGAAATTATGTAATTGAATACTTTTATTATAAAAAAAATCATTTAAGCACTGTTTTTAAAAACACGTCTTGCATATGAATATGAATCGAATTAAAATGAACAAAAAATCGAAAGATGGACTGGATCAAAATATAAATACATGGATATGTATATTTTGTTTAGTCCATTTGTACTACGCCATTCAATATGTCGCTTAAATTATTGGCAGTAATGATGATCATTATGTTTATACACTTATATATTTCTGAAAGAATAAAATAACATTTAAAAAAATTTCCAAGATATCAGCCAATCAGGTTATCTGTAATTTCAGTTGCTCGTTGTCACATTGTAGGCTAACTTCAGTCACTAATCTCAATTTATCTCTTTTGCTTAGCAGACAATTTCAGATATGCATTTTGACGAGTTGCTCCAACGTATTGACGGTTTTGGACGCTACCAGAAGGTTCGTCTATTTCTGATATGTTTGGTGGGAATCCTATGTGCGTTTCATTCAATGAACATGGTTTTTGTTGGCGCAAAACCAGAATATGAATGCACAATCAACGACTCAAACAAATTGAACAAAATATTTACAAATGTCTCTTTGAAGAAATGGAAAGATTTTTTAAGGACGGGAGGGGAGGAATGTTCGCTGTATAGCCCTTCTCAGACTTACGAATCTTTGGTCAATGGAAACTTTAAACTTGAGGTATCAAACGTCACAGGGCCTTTCAATTTCACAACCGACCCATGCACACAGTGGGAGTACTCAGAGAAAGTATACGGACCAACCATCGTGTCTGAGGTAACTAGTTCACTGCACTCAGATCGTTACAGAACAAAAATGTTTAAAATGATGCTAGATAGTGTGCCATGTTGCTTCATCAACAATAATGCATAAACTTATAAAACAGCAAAACATTGTAAAAAATGTGTTGCAAAGCAAATATGAATTTGCAGCTACACAATATTGTGATTTTAATAGTTGAACATCGACATTATTCAAAGCATTGGTGTATTGAACAAATAGACAATAATAGGTGAAGCTTGCAGTATCAGAGGAGACGGGAACACATGTATAACTAAACTGAAATGTTTTGCTTTTGTTGTCCTAGTTTAACCTTGTATGCAGTCAAGCATGGTTAAGAAGCACATCAAAGACTCTCTACTTTTTAGGACGCCTTGTTGGGGCGGTAGTTTTTGGCCAATTTTCTGATATGTAAGTACATTGTGTATGTGTTTGTATAGCTTTTTGTCGAATCTATATACACACTTTTCGATTTTTTTGAAGACTTCGTGTATCGATTACATATTCAGATAAAAATATCAACAAAACGAATATAGCTAATCATTGCTAACGTTTTCAAGCCTTACGGCCATCTTAACGCAATTACTTTTAATTTCTAGGTAACAATATTATTATGTAGTATGAGTAAAAAAATTAATGGTAGTAATGACGTTATCAAACTAATAAGATAAATAACACCAAATAAGATTCATTTTTGCAAATTATTATATAAAGCAATTGGATTCAAACATTGACATTGTAATTTTAATTGCATTACAGATTTGGAAGGAAACCTATGTTCTTCTGCGGTCTAGTATTACTGCTTATATCCGGGTGTGCGGCAGCCTTAGCACCATCTATGGTAGTGTTCATACCATTTTACATTCTACAGGGAGCAGCACAAACGGGCCTCTTTCTAGTAGCGTACACTATGTGTAAGTGTCTGCCATTATAATAATAATCCGCCAGTAAGAAAGAAAAAAATATGGTCTTTAGTTTATTTAAACTATTTAATTGATAATTAAATTAACATTTTAAATAATGTATGAAAATGGATAACAAAATTCAATGTAACATCCTAAAAAAACGACATGGAACCGAAGAAAATTGCTTTGCGATTATCACTGATTAACTTATTCAAATTTACTTTGCTCTAACACATGAAGGTTACGTACGTCTTTCGTTGTTATGATTATTTAATTAGTTTAAGATTAAACCTAATATAGCAAAATATTGTTTTGTTAGGTGTTAACATGTTTCTCTAGAATGTTACTGGACGTAGAAATAAAATAATAACGATCTAAAGTATTATTCAATTCACATGACGTTAACAGTGTATACCAAACGCTTATTTGTTTTTATCTTTGTATATGTTCATCAGGAACTTAGCGGAGGTTTACTTAATATATGTATTTATCAGATATAATAATGTATGTCCCATTGTTATATATCTCAATATACTTTGAAGGCACTGAGTTGGTGGCCCCTCGGTACCGTTTGCTGGCCGGTCAGACGATCTTGAGTTTCTACGCTGTCGGTTACATGCTTCTCTCCTTGCTGGCCTACTTCATCAGACACTGGCGCTATATCGAGATGGTTATCACGGTACCGGTGGTTCTGTTCGCCGCTTATTGGTGGTACTTGTCGTTTCAATACTACTTTGACGAATACGTATAAAAACGTTAATGCACGAGGCAAAAGTTTGTGTATTTACGAACCTATTTCAAAATAGAATGGTTGAACCAGACCTGCAAAATCTATTGTAGCATGTCTACTGGCCAAAACTAGTACTTCCTTTCGAGACCTTGTGAGAAGGTGTCGATGTCATATTTTTGACATACTCATGAAAAAAAGGTTCAAATAAAATAATAATAATAAAAGTAATATACAATATTTGATATAGCGCCCTTTCTAGATAACATAAGCCACTCTAAAGCGCTTTACAGTACTTATATTTAAGGAATGATTTTTATTTTTTCAACATTTATGAGGTCATAAATGTTGAAAAAATAAATATCATTCCTTATATTTACATTGACGAATCCTTTCAGTGGATCGATATAACAACGAATAAAACAGATAAACAGGGTTTGTTCCTGCTTATACACGGGGGCAACGCAGCGGCGAGAAAAGGGTTTTTTCGCGGGGAAATGTGACAATATCGTGAGAGATCTTAGCAACCGTCAACAACAATAACACAACAAAATGTAGTTCCATATTCAATGTTTATTTGTAGCACAGGACACGTGAATACGTGGATATTTCACCAAGCACAGTTAAATAATATTTTATGATGTAAGAATTAAGCATCTAGGTCGGTCGTTCCGAGTGAGTAGTTTTTGTAGTGTATTACTACGCAGTGTGATCAGGTTACTATCAGTTCCCACATGCTGAGATTATATGAACACCTGTGTTATGCATTTATGAATGTCATTTTTGTCAATGGGTCTAAGCATACAGAATGTAAATATATACAATTAATACAATTAGCACATACATTAATCGATACATTTTTTTAGGAATCCGCAGGAGCTGCCTTATCAGGCGCTAACTACTAGTCCTATGCCACCTGGCTAATATATCCCTATGTGTGTATGTCTGTGTGTATGCTGGAGATGTAATGTGTTCTGTTTGTAGAGGGATTGTGCTTCCAACGGTGCCACCTCACTTGAACACTATAGCACAGATACCGCAAAATCCACCCCCAGGCCATTATATACTCCACCTGGGTTGTTAGAGTTGTGTGGACAGTAGAAAAAAACTTTCTCTGAATATTCCATGCGTACAACGACTTTGGACATCGGGACCCGGCCGCTTGCGTTAACCACTCGACCAATCCACCAATAAATACTGGGATAGGTAGTTTGTTCAAGATCGATAGAAGCTGAAACTAAGAACCAGGTCTTTAGTCTGTTCAAAATAATTAATACTTTTTCATATTTGAAAAGAAAATGAATATAGTTTTCCGTTTGTGGTGAAAATTCGTTAATATCATAATTTCCGATTGACAAGGAGACAAATTGCTGAATATTAAAAAGGCTCAAGACTGTAATATTGAATTATTGTAATTAATCATATTTTAGCATTTTGTTTTTGTGTCTTAGAAAGAAAGTGTTATTCATAGATATTAGTGGACTCAGACATTGCTTCCTCTATATTCACAGGTGTATAATGGGAAATTCATTATATTTCTAAAACGTTAAATATTGTACGAGATGAAATAACATCCTGAGGGAAACTTTACAAGAAATCAACTATTGTTTGAGTAATGGTTTCGAGAAGTAAGAGTCAGTGCTTCCACCACATTTAGAATATACAGCCAATTCATCAACATTTATACGTATACGCATCTCCATGCAAGCGTCTGAATTCTAGAGTTGTAGCCTCAACTGGTAAGTCTCTCGATGAAACTAATATTCCTAAATCCAGAGAGTAGCTTTGTAGATGTTGTTGATTATGTAGTATGAGTTGTAAAACAGCTGGTTTAAAATAATGTGTAAAAGCTTGATTGTTTGCACCTGTACATCAATAAATAATTTGTAAGAGCTTGATTGTTTGCACCTGTACATCAATAAATAATGTGTAAAAGCTTGATTGTTTGCACCTATACATCTATAAATAATGACTCCAGTCACAAGTAAAATAAGGATTACACGTGGTAAAATAATAATCGAATTAGGGAACAACTGTCTGTTACCAGACTGTGACGTTGTCTAAGTCTGAGGATTCACTTTCAGTGTAATTTAAATGATATTGCAG
Organism: Mizuhopecten yessoensis; assembly: GCF_002113885.1. Taxonomy (NCBI): domain Eukaryota; kingdom Metazoa; phylum Mollusca; class Bivalvia; order Pectinida; family Pectinidae; genus Mizuhopecten; species Mizuhopecten yessoensis. Next base: position 367,839 of record NW_018405739.1, read on the forward strand.
GGTACGGATATTGAAGCAGTATTTCATTTGGCCTTGATTTGCATTTGTTTTCATAAATAATCGCAATGGTTAGTTTTATACCAGATTGTTCGTGGTGATAAACGAATTTTCTACATAGAGTATGCATTCATGTTCAGAATCGAAATGTCGGTGGTATCTTTATGGCTATTTGTGGTATCTTCTTGTTGTCGTTGTATCATGAACGAAAGGCACATGTAACTGTATTAACGTTTACCGCAAAGAACAATTCTATTGAGATTTAATACAATTTGTAGATTGGTTCCTACGGACAAATAAGACAAACAGTATAAGTGGTATTTGTTATTATCTTGTTGAACCTTTATCTTTTTGGCTTTGATATGATTAATTTTAGAAAATTACATGAATTTCGACCCCCATAACAAACAAATACAGGAAAAAAATATGTAAATGAAAAAAAGTGTTTTTTTAACTTTCAGCATTCTCCCAGAGTCTGTACGATGGCTTCTGTCGAAAAGTAGAATGAAAGAAGCTAATTCCATCATAAAGCATGTTGCGAGAATCAACAGTATGGAGGTGACTGATGCTATGCTGGAAAATATAACTGATCAGAAAGACCATCTGGAAGTAAGCGATGGCCGGAAGTACACCTTCGTGGATTTGTTCCGACCTTTACCGATGCTATTTCTGTCTATTAATGTATGGTTTAACTGGTATGTGATCGTATACAAGATCTTTATTGCTCTATCTCATTGTCTTCCCTCAAGAGAACAGCTTCCATAAAAGTCAAATTAATTCTATGATTAGACAATCATATTGCAAATTGTAGAATTCTAATTAAATGTACTTTTAATTATGAACTTTAATTGATATGAAAAATAAGAAGAATATCAATAAAAACAAAAACAAAAACAAAGCTGGAAATGTTCTTAAGATTGAACTGAGTCAGCATTATATCCTAAGTGAATAGCCTTCATCTATTCTTGAACAGGTTCGTCAATTCTTTTGTGTATTACGGTTTGTCGCTTGGCATCGGATCTATTGGAGGGAGCCCCTATGTTAACTTCATGATTGCAGGGGCTGTGGAGATCCCCGGCAATGTACTTTGCATCATGTTCCTTAATAGACTGGGGCGTCGACTGCCCCTAATGGGCGCAATGACAATGAGTGGAATAGCATGTGTCATTTCCGGTTTCATACCAAATGGTAAGTTAGTTTCTGTTATCAAGATGCGTTTAACACGGCAAACGAAAGTTAAACCAGGTATTCGAGAAGGGTAACTTTTTTTTTTGATTTATCGCGATACCCACCATGTTAATTTAAACCAAATCCAGGTACTATCACGTCCCCATATTGAAAGCCAAAAAACAGGAAATCAGGGAACAGAAATGATTATTCTAAAAAATGTTCAACCTCGCGCAGGTAATTTAATGTTTCTCAAGAAGATTACGACGACTTACCCATAGTTGTTATCAACCGGCATATCACGAAATCTTGTGTTATAAGGTTATCATCTACATCTATCACGGAAAACTCAATACTCATATCAAACATTGAATACCAAATCATCTGCGATATGTTATCACTATAGAACGGAGAAGCAGTGATGTTACTGTCAAGTAAAGGAAAGCTCTCGATCGAAAAATTGTACAGCATACTGTAAAAGAGTCTTGATTTGATGTCCAGGAGAGTATATATGATATAGGATCGAAGTGGATAATAAATATCTTGATATCTAAGAAGTACATCGTCGATATATTTGAGTCTGAAAACAATTTCTACATAGTCAATATTCATCGAAATGAAGTTGAACTATTTGTGGTCACATTGAACAAATTTTGCTAAGTGAGGCAGTCGCCAGGTACTGGCCACAGGTTGGTCGTTTTTTCAGGGCCCTCCGGTTTTTCTCCACCTCTTAGTCCTGGTACGTCCTTCAATGACAAAAGCTTTACATGGAACATAAAGCACAAATACAACCAATCAAATTGTAAAAAATCTACTTAGATACTTAATTGGTTTGTACTATTCTGCAACAACGCGAAAAGTATTGTTCAATAAACAGCATTATCTTATCTCAGAATACCAGTCAGTAAATACTCCTAGCAGGCATTATAATAAAACCTATTTGTTCAGACTGTTTATATTTCGTTGCATGTGCCATAAAAAAATCTTCAAAATCGGGTACAACTTAAATGACATAATAGTATTGTTCGTTTACCGAATGTGTAATCTATGAATGTGTATTCTTCCACAGATTTGGTAACGGCCAAAGTCGCATTTGCCTTGATAGGGAAATTTGGAATATCGATATCATATGGTATCATTTATTTGATGTCGGCCGAGGTGTTCCCTACAGTGGTCAGGTAGGAATAGTCCTTCTATATTTACTAACTAATTTAATATGCTGTTTTCCGTTTATTGATTGTTTGTACTGCATTGTCTTTGTAAAGAAAAATAAATGGGGGAATTATATTGTGACGATAAATTTTAGAGATATCTTAGTTAGTTTGAAGTATTTTAAAATGACAACATAAATATTGTAAGGGTGGTCGGGTGGTGCAGTGAATAGAGCACGTGCTTTTCAGAAAGACAGACGAGGTTCTATATCCCGATCGGACATAAAAAGGTATTGGTTCATGTGCCGGACCACGTGGGTTTCTCTTAGGTTAATTCGTTTTTTCCGTTATTTAAACCACCGCCATCGATCAGGTCCAACAGGAGATAGTAACACAGGCTGAAACACTTGATTCATAATTGCTGTAAAATGAACAAAGTTTCTACTTAAATATTTTCCATAGAAATGCCGGTATGGGCGTATCCTCCATGTGTGCTCGTATCGGGGGTATGCTGGCCCCACAAATTCTGGAGTTGCAAAACGTATGGGGTCCCTTGTCAATGTTGCTTTTCGGAAGTATGGCAGCGATTGCAGGGTGCATTGCTTTGTTTCTACCGGAAACCTCAGGGAGACAACTACCACAAACCATCGAGGAAGCGTTGAGTAACAGATCAAAGTAAGAATTCAATAGTCTGTATGAATCTTTTTTGCATTATATGGTGTTTCATATGACGAATCTTCATTGAAGTTTATGATACTCTCCTTATTAATTTTCTAATTTTTAAACGATTTGACATGAGTAAGTCTTTTAGAATTGTCTTTGAAAAGGGAATAAACCCTTATTAAAAGTATGTGCTTCACGTAGCGTATAGCAATGCTCTCGATTGCAATCTTATTAATATATGTCTATATATGTTCACTTTGTTATGAAAGAACCTTTTTGACTATAAAAATCTTAACTTAATTTTAAATGACCTAATTGAATACAATTACATCAACATTGGTAAAGATCAACCTTGTTTTTACCACAAACGTCTGTTTCCTTTGTCAAGCAAAAAGTGTAAATCATCAACACTCTTTGCTTTACAAAGGAAAGACATTATCGAAAGCCCGCAAAACAAGTTTTTAATTCCTGTTTATGTTAAACACGAACTAAGCATATGCTATTAAAACCAAACAGTTGAATCTAATTACGAATATATCAATATCATTCACTAATAAGAATTTTTTCAAAAATATTTATATACTTTATAATTTATCTTTGGTCAGCTTTAACCGTTTGATGTGACCCTGTTTTTGGCATAAAACCACGCAAAAGATGTAATCAAGTCTGTTTAGTGTAACCACTACCTGGCCGAATGTGAGCAGATTTTCTTTAATTGTTGAAGTAGGAACGGCTGGGCCGATATTGCAACTTAATTTTGTTAACTTATAGACATAGATGGGTATTTAATTGAGTCGGCATATTACCACTTGAAGTGAAATAATACACAAATGACCTTTTAGAAGTGTACTGTTTATGTGTATACCGACGCTGCTGTTGATAATATGTAAATGTTTCATATATTGTTCGTAGGTCAGTGAGAATGGAGACAGAAGAGGTCACATCAGCGTCGACTGGAGTATAGGAGGCACCCAATCCATCACCGGCAACAATGTATTTTACTAGCAGCACAAACAATATCAGCAATTTAAATAGTGCAAGAAGTTATGATTTTGATACATTGTATTTGTAATCCCACACTTAGCTTTAAGCGTATGTGCCGATAGAGAATTTCAAAATAACGCACGTTTCAGTTCGTTTTAATTTTCAAAAAGAGCAAATAAAGATATACGTACACATCATTGATAAAAAGTCCAGAATCACACAAAATAAGGTTAAATGTAAACGTATATGATGCATCACCATTAAGTTCAAAATCGGTTCTAATGATAAAGACACACCACATTAGTCTTTCTTTCTTTCAAAGAGAGGGCAGTCGTTTGGACTCAATTTTATTACTTCGTTAATGTCTGAATATTTTTTAATTGACAATTTTAATTTTTTAATTTTCGTTATTATTTCTGTTAATATAGGAGTAATCATATTTTTACATTATCAGCCTATTAAATAAGTGGTCATCTTTCGACTTCACAAAGGTGTACATATAATGTTTTCTCATTATTGCAGTAGTATGAATACTATAAGTACAAAGTTTGACATCAACGCTGCTTTGTATTTTAGTACAGAAGTGTTCGAGTCAATAAAAAATGGCATTCCTCAATCTGCAGATTGTTTTTTAAATGTCTATAACTTGGCTTCAGAATTCAAAATTTTGATTTTGCAACTCCGCACTGTATGATGGACAATCATTAGTCAGTATATGATATATCAGCTGGTACATGTAATACTCTATCAAACAATAAAAAATTAATGTCCTGCATGTGTTAGAAATGTATGGATACTGTCTATCACTCCAGACAACCATAAGATTACATCAATATTAGAAATCTGAATGCAACGGCTTGATTTATGATTTATTTTTTATTAACATCAAATTCAAATATAATGTTATATGTATGGTAGTTTGGGCTGCCACATATGGCCTAATGGAAACACATTCGTTCTAGTATTTTATTGCCTTATTATCTTATTACTATAAAGGTTTTTTTCGGGAGTATATCCAGAATCCTAGTTTGTATTGCTAATATCTGGGCCTATTGGTTGTGTAAGGGAAAGGAACATAAGGAAAGGACGTGCAAGATTTTAGGTTGAAACCCACAAAGGTTGACAGGTAAGTCGATTCTACAATGACCAATTCCGTAAGGATAACTCGGAGCCTAGACGAAGACTTTCTTTGTCTTCACGTAGGAAACAAAGATACCCCAACATTGATTTAACATACTAGGAATGTTCTTTCCCTCTATCTGGTCGATTGCTACTTTTCTCCCTGGCTTCTCTTTTGACACACGTCTCCATATAATATACTTATTGTGACAAAGAAAAAACGTAGTTAAGGGAAATTTCTCAATGCTTGCTTCCAAACCAATATAAGATAACACAACCATGCCATGTATTTAATCTATATAATCAGTTAAAGCCAAATAAACTGAAAATCGTGAACAAGAAAAATAATTTAATCCTATAAACGGGGGATAGTTTACAGTAAACTGGTGACATTTCAGAAATATCAGCGAGAGATATCCTCCAACCTCGTAATGATTATATTTCTCACTGTTTCATGAACGGATATTTGATTGCTTCTTTCCCCTGGAAATGTGTTTATAAAGCTCCAAGATCGTCTGAATGTTCTTCGACACACAAATGCTCGATATCGAAGTCGATATTGCGCCGACGCCTTGGACACCCCAGTTTCCGAGGTTCCAGTAAATGGTTCTTGAGCATTTCCCCTGCAGGTGAAGTTATTTATTGCCTCATTATGATTCCCATAGTATCGTATTGGAAAGACAGTCGAATGCATTGCTCTAAATTGATATAGCGAACGAATAACAGTGTAAAATACAGTAATTGACCTTGTAAGAGATGCTAAGCAAAAATATTTACTTAAACTTCAAAATTCCCTTATTGACAAATCTAGTCCTCCAGGTAAGTGGTGGCGGGTTGCAAAGTCTATTTTGAACATTAACAATAAATCAAACAATGATGCTCCTCTTGTAATAAATGGTGAACTTAAATCACATCCTGTGGATAAAGCAGAACCTTTTAACTCATATATTACCTCTGTCTCTACTTCTGACAAAACTGACCTTGACATTCCTCCTAATTGTCCTATCTCACAAGAAAACATATCTTCCATTATTATCACTGAACAGGATGTTCATGATCAGCTTCAACGTATTCATGTAGAAAAACCTGCTGGTCCAGATGCACTACCCCCTTATTTTATTTCATTTCAACAAATTTTATTTCATTTAGAAAAAGGATTGAACAAAAGGCACAGCCTATATTAGTTCTCTCCTAAAGGTAACAATGAGTATATAAATATAAATATATATACATATATTATATAGTATGTTGTTATTTTGAAAGAAACATGAAATAATATGTGGAAATCTATGTGTAGCTATTTTATTAAAGGTATTGCTGACTCTCTTGTGAAGCCCTTGCTGTAAATTTTTAACAAATCCATTTCTACTGGTAGCATACCTAGTATTTGGAAGTGTGCTAATGTTACCCCAATATATAAGGGCAAGGGAGGAAGAGGTGACCCCAGTAACTATAGACCAATCTCTGTCACATCATTATTTAGTAAACTTCTTGAAAAAATAGTTTTTAAACATCTCTATAATTTTCTATCTGAGAATAATGTTATCTAGAAAAATCAGTCTGGCTTCCTTCCCAAAGACTCCTTAGTTAACCAATTAATATATTTATATGATGAAGCTTCAAAACAACTTGATCAATGAAAAGAGGCAATGATAGTATTTTGTGACATCAGCAAAGCTTTTGAGAGGGTTTGGCACAGTGGATTGATTTACAAATTGAAGAAATATGGTATTTGTGACGACGTCTTGAACTGGACTAAAGGGTATTAATAGATGGTTACAAGTCAATTTTACAAACATTAAAAGCTGGTGTACCCCAAGGTTCGGTTATCGGGACTTATTTATTTTTAATATTTATTAATGACCTTGAAGATGAACTCCACTCCCATGTCAAACTCTTTGCTGATGACACTTCTCTTTACGCTTTGATAGATGGTAATGGCAGAGATGCTGCAAATATGATGATAAATGGGGAATAACATTTAATCCAAGTAAAACTGAATCATTACTAATGTCTACTAAAAATAATTCTGAGACATCTCATCCAGATTTGGTATTTTCAAATAGTGTTGTTATAAATGTCAAAAATCATATACGTCTTGGTTTGTTTTTTAAAAGTCGTGGATCATGGTCAGATCAAGCTAATTATATATATGAAAACAGCTGTACAAAACTACAAATAATGCGAATGCTTAAACACAAGCTAGATAGAAAATCTCTTGAAATAATTTATAAATCTTTTATAAGACCAACACTAGAGTCTGCTTGTGTTGTTTGGAATAATTGCACCGAGGGTGAAATGATTTACTGGAATCAGTCTAATTAGAATGTCTCAGAATTATATCAGGTTTGAGAAGAGGTACAAGTCATAACTTAATATATAAGAAAGTTGGTCTAGATAAACTAAAAATAAGGCGTGATGATTATCAATGTATGTTATTTTTCAAGATAATGCAGCATGACTGTCCTGACCATCTTTATGATCGTATTTTACCATATTTTAATAATGATCTTAATCCTCGCCTTAGACATTAAAGAAATGTTATTGTTCCCCTGTGCAGAACCAACCTGTATAAAACAGCTTTTTTCCTAGAATGATGTCTCTATGGAATAGGCCAGACTGTACTTTCCCAAAACTCGCTTCATTGAGCCAGTTAAACCTGGAATTACTTAAAGACAGCACACACATTTTGCAACCATCTAACTGTACAGATATTTTTAAATACGGTGGTTCCAGGAAGTTGAATATAGCAGTATGTCAACTTCGAAATAAAGTCAACCAGTTAAAATCAGATTTATATGATGATCATCTTACAGAAAACCATGATTGTGACTGTGGTTATATCATTGAAGATGCAAATCACTTCTTCCTCAATTGCCCCACATATATAGATGAAAGACAAGTTTTCTCTATGCATTATCTAATTATAACGAAATTAATAACATCATCTTAAATACTATTACTTTCACTAAGGGTGATATGAACCTAAGCAGTGAATTAAATAAATTTATTCTCTCATGTGTTCTGGAGTATATTGAAAAATCTGGAAAATTTTAACTTAAACTATACTAAAAATTATCTTACAATGTGTTTGTATTTGCTATTTTATAACAATAACTCTGGTGTTATTTGGAAGGATGGCACTGTGTATAGTGACAGTGACTTTGAAGTGCCTCTAACCAAACACTAGGCTATTCTAGTAATTAAAGTAAATAGACTATGGTAATTGAAATGTAAAAATCTATGATATTCTAGTTATTATTTTTGTGAACATACATTAAATGGTTCTAGTATTAATTTGAACATATACTACATCTTCTCTATAATACTGTCTCTCTCTCTATATGTATATATGAATGTATAAAATGTGTGTATTTTCTTCTGGAAAGGGCTTTAAAAGGCAATGCTTGTGCCTTATCCAATTATGTTTTAAATACAATAAAATTGATTTGAAATGAAATAAAGTATCGGCAGTCAAAAGTGTAAAACAATTATACACCTACGATTCACTTCCTTCCCCATCTTTGTGCTTCTTTAGACATGCCATTTTTTTCTGTGTTTCAAAATTGTCCCGACGACAACAACAAATACCTTACCATATTTAAATCTGTATAATCGGTTAAAACCAAATTAAGTGAAGTGCACCGGAAATGTAATGAAGAAGTGGTCATGGTCGCCTTTATTACCGTAAAGGGAAATATTTGGGTTTTTTTTTTTGTGTGTGATACGAATATCGACATTTTTATTAGGTCGTTAGTGTGCCTTGTAGTTTTGTTATAACTTCCCCCCGTTTTTCTCTATGACAACATAACTTTAATTGGATTTGACCTACCGTCCATGAAGCAGGAGACGCGTATCCTTCCGGAACGTATGGTCTTAACTTCCTTGTAGTTTTTTAACGATATATATGTATTTTTTTTTGTTTGTTCATGCATTGTTCCCGCCATATTACATAAATCTTCTGATGAAATGTTGTTCATTATTATTGATATGTAAGTGCACGAAAATTTGCCGAAATAAAATAAATTACTTCATATTTAATACCTTCTTCATCAACAACAGGATGAATTTGTTTTGATTTTTTTTTTAATTTCAACAGATTTTATTGACTTTATATATGTCAATTGAATTGGACATCAGGCTAGGCCTATTTAAGTCCTTTCCAAACTTATTTACAAACATAACATATATTCTGTCATAACAATCCAATTAAACAGTGCAGGGGAGATATCTCCCATTTAGCTTGTGAAATGAACATTTTTTCAACGTTTATTTAATAATTTTCTGTTTATGTTTTGGATATTTATTGACAACCATCCTACATAAAATCCAAGGGATACAGGCCCAAAAGTCCCTGTGTATAAACCCATTGGCCATCTACCAACTGGATATATATTACCAAGAAATAAACATTTTGTAAAATTTTAGAATATAATATGGATTCATATAGGAAATGTAGTTATTATTATCTATTATTGGAGTTGATTCTTAAAAATTTATTTAACAAAGCACTTTAGAATAATTATGTAACTATGAAATAGTTAGAACAGGTTATAGAATAGTACACTCATAAATTCCATCCAGTCCAGCCGAATACCAGAGATGTTGTGAAGAAAGATATACACCAGTATCAATACTTATTAGCAGAGTGATCATGACACTATAAATAACAATAGGATGATAAAGTCAGATTAAATGAATCTAATATGTAATATAAATACTAAAGCATTGCCAGCGGTTTCTGAAGCACTAGTGATATTCGCCATAAAATGTACAGTCTTAGTAGTCGCACAGGGAGTGTAGAATATACAGGCTCATGGCACTATTTGTAGTCAGATGAGACTGCCGGAGCAGCTTGTCCTTCAGACCGGGCAACAATCTACTAATAAACATCATAATGTGCATTTTATACACAGTATCCATATGACAATAATTACCGCTAATCGTGTAAAGACTCCAATAACAAAACTTAAACATTTACTAAAGTATGACAAGATAATAAAATTCATATAATAAAAATACACTGGGATAACAAAGTTGGTTAAACCAAAGGAACGGTATCATGAATCTTTACAAACTGGAAGTCAAACCGGGTTCCTTTTTCTTGATCCAAATATGGTCCAAGTCAAGATGTCACCGAAAGTTATAGAAAGTATGTGCACTTCAGACAACTATCTGAGTTTAAATGGACACGAATTCATTCCGGCAAACACTGAAATTTCTTGCTTAGAAATTTTAGCTTTGATTAGTTTTATTACCTATGTTTCATTATAGTATTGACACAGGAAATCGTCATAAATGTTTTAAACAAGATGTCTTAGTTATATTTTGATTAAATATATTTTCTATAACCTTGGTTGAAATGTTCCATTCGTATTATAATAGGTCATTTGACTGGTATTTAGCCATGTTTATTTACGTAACGGAGTTAACCTGAACTTATAACAGATTGTGTTAGTTTGTATGTAGTGAGTTGAACGTGCTCTCAACAGTTCAGGTCATATAGACGGGTGCCGAGAGAAACACTACCGTAAAGAACGGGTAGAGAAACAAGAAAGGTAAAGACAGAATCCGAGGGTTGCAATAGGGAAAATAGACCAATTTCGGTTTACTTAATGTCCCCTTAGCGGATGCATTTCTGCAGAATACCACACATTAGTCGCCTCATACGACAACATGCAGGGATATACAGCAGGTATGTTTTCCAGAACCAGCAACGGTACAGGTGTATTACATCTTGGAATCCTATTTAAATTATACAAGCTCGTTTCGGGCATACAATTCAATGTTGCGCATGTGACGACACAATAATTATACAATTTACAACCGGGACTTCTTTAATGTTGATAGTGTTTGTGTCATCCATGAACACAAAGGCAATTTGAAACATTGAACGCAATCTTACGCTATTGTAACGTGATGTCATATTCCGACTTCGACGTCCTTTAGTCCAACACTGATGTTTCAAGTTTCCCGAAGCCATTTGAACGTCAAAATAAGCAGCATCAGGATTGTTTATATTACGGAAGTTACTTTTGCTTTGAAAACATGTATATATTATTGGTTAAACACATTGTCACGCTCGACAGACTTTCGCTCTGGCCGACGAGGTGGTAACAACTGATTGTACTGTGTGTAATGTATAATTGTTATACCGGCCACGTGAAGTAAGTGACAGCCCAATCCTTGACAGCCGGATACCTTGCTTTTACGAAGGAAATTTGTTAATTGCAAATTAAAGAAAAAATAGGTCGTTTGGGTGGATTGGTCGAGTGGTTAACACTCCGGCTTCCGAAGCAGGCGGCCGGGTTTCGATCCCCGGAGTCGCCGTACGCATGGAATATTTAGAGAAAGTGTTTTTCTCCTGCCCACACAACTCCAACAACCCAGGTGGAGTATAAAATGGTCTGGGTGGGTGTTGCAGTATCTGTGCTGTAGGATTCAAATTAGGTGGCGCTATACATGGTACCGTTGGAAGCACGGTCCCACGACAAACAGAACACAATACATATCCTGCACACACACAGGTATACACACATAGGGATATATTAGCCAGGTGGCATAGAACTAGTATTTAGCGCCTGATAAGGCAGCTCCTGCGAATTCCTCAAATATTGTATTGATTCATATATATGCTTATTGTATTGACTGTATAAAATTGCATATCTATGTACTGTAAAGCGCTTTAGAGTGGCTTATGTAAGCTAGATAGGGCGCTATATCAAATGTTGTATATTTATTTTATTTTATTTCTTATTTGACGCGAATTTTGTTCTACTGATATTTGCAATTTCCCGTCAGTCATGCAGTTAGCTTGATTTAAGACACGTACATAAAAATGTACATTTAAAATAGGGATAAACGTTATAAGGGACAAGAATTGTTTATTATAGAAATATTCCAAAATGTTATGTAAACTTTAAAACATATATTTTAATCGGTTTCACTGAAAGGTTTTCTAAATGTAAGTTTAATTTTAGTGCAATGTCATTCGCAAAATAAAATGTAATAAATCACATGAAAATGTGTTGAGAATATCAACCAAAATTTATATTAATAATGATTAAAAGTATACAACAGGGGAAATATAACACAGAAACTCACCATTCACTTAACAAGTTTTCTCCCCAATACTAAACTGTAAGAACCACATGTTAATACGTTGTAGTAGAGGAAACATGTAAAACAGTTATGGAAGGTTATTTGGATAAAAAATATGATAACGCACATGTTCATGAAATTTTTGAAATTTCATTATTTGGCGTATGGTATCAATGTGTCTCACTGTAAGGTTTTCTGAAGTTTCATTTTTTTAGTACAATGCATTTAGCAACTATTTAGTTGCAATCACCTTTCTGAACTTATTTTTTCTATCTTGAAAATAATTTCAGATATGCATTTTGACGAGTTGGTCCAAAATATTGGCGGTTTTGGACGCTACCAGAAAGTTCGTCTGTTCCTGATATGTTTGGTGGGAATCCTATGTGCGTTTCATTCAATGAACATGGTTTTTGTTGGCGCAAAACCAGAATATGAATGCACGATCAACGACTTAAATATATCGGACAAATTATTAGCAAATGTCTCTTTCAAGAAGTGGAGAGATTTTCTAATGTCAGGAGGGGAGTAATGTTCACTGTATAGCCCTTCTCAGACTAACGAATCTTTGGTCAATGGAAACTTTAAACTTGAGGTATCAAACGTCACAGGGCCTTTTAATTTCACAACCGACCCATGCACACAGTGGGAGTACTCAGAGAATGTATACGGACCAACCATCGTGTCTGAGGTAACTAGTTCACTGCACTCAGATCGCTACAGAACAAAAATGTTTGAAATGATGCTAGATAGTGTGCTATGTTGCTTCATCAACAATGGTGCCTTCTATCGTAAAACAGCAAACATTGTAAAATATGTTGTTTGAAAAGAAAACATACAATTGCATCATAACTATATATGTTGAATAGTTGAACATCGATATTATGATGACAGTAAACTTTGATCATTATTTAAATCATTGATGTATTGAACAAATAAACAGTTTAAGTTGGAGCTTACCGTATCAGAGGAGACGGAAACACATATATAACTAAACTGAAATGTTTTGCTTTTGTTGTCCTAGTTTAACCTTGTATGCAGTCAAGCATGGTTAAGAAGCACATCAAAGACTCTCTTCTTTTTCGGACGCCTTGTTGGGGCCGTAGTTTTTGGCCAATTTTCTGATATGTAAGTACATTATGCATGTGTTTGTATAGTGATATATCGAACTATATACATGGTTTTTTTTATTTGTGAAGACTTCGTGTATCGTTTACATATTCAGATATTATCATAGCTAACGTTTTCAAGCCTTACGGCCATCCTCAGGCAGTTACTTCTTTACTACTTTATTTCGAAGTTATATGACGTAATCTAATTCTAGGATAAATGTCACTAAAAAATATTTTATTTTACAAATAATAAAAGGGCAATTGGATTCAAACACCGACCTAGTCCCATGTCATTTCAATTTCATTACAGATTCGGAAGGAAACCTATGTTGTTCTGCGGTCTAGTACTACTGCTTATATCCGGGTGTGCGGCAGCCTTAGCACCATCTATGGTAGTGTTCATACCATTTTACATTCTACAGGGAGCAGCACAAACGGGCCTCTTTCTAGTAGCGTACACTATGTGTAAGTGTCTGCCATTATAATAATAATCCGCCAGTAAGAAAGATAAAAATCTTTCAACGTTTCATATATATTTAAATTGACATTTTTAATAATTTAGGAAAATGAATAACATTATTCAAATAAACATCCTAACAAAAGCGACATGGAATCGAAGCAAATTTCTTCGAGATTATCAATGATAGCAACTGATTTAACTTTTCTTTGCTTTAACATATGCAGGTTACGGACGTCTTTAGTTGCTTATATTATATCAAATATTTACCCAACTGCAACATTAAAATTAACTTTGAGAAACAAAAGTATTGTTTTGTTTAGATGTTTACATACGTATACGGTAGGTTTGTCTAAAATGTAACTGGAAGAAGAAATATTACAACAGAGATGTAAACTAATAATCAATTCACATTACCTTAACAGTGTATAACAAACGCTTATTTGTTTTCATCTTTGTATCTGCTCATCAAGAATTAAGTGGAGGTTTACTTAATATGTGTATTTATCAGATATAATAATGTATTAACTAGTCCCATTGTTATATATCTCGATATACTTTGAAGGCACTTAGTTGGTGGCCCCTCGGTACCGTTTGCTGGCCGGTCAAACGATCTTGAGTTTCTACGCTGTCGGGTACATGCTTCTCTCCTTGCTGGCCTACTTCATCAGACACTGGCGCTATATCGAGATGGTTATCACGGTACCGGTGGTTCTGTTCGCCGCTTATTGGTGGTACTTGTCGTTTTAAGCTTAATTTTACGAATATGTATAAAAGCATAAAGGTATAAAGTAAATTTATAATCTAAACACGTGTCGATGTCAGATTTTTTGCATGCTCATGAAAAACCGGCTCAAATAAAGACTGGGATATGAGGTTTGTTCAAGTTTATAAAGGCTGAAACAAAGAAAGAAGTCTTTTTATAATTGAAAAACTGAATATACGTTTCCGGCCGTGATGAAAAAGAGTTGATATTATAATTTACAATTGACAAAGAGAAAAATTGCTTTAATAAAATCGGTTCAAGCCTTACTGTATTATTGAATTATTATAATTAATAAGATTTTATCAATATTTGATAATACATGCAGACATTGCTGCTTCTGTATCAGTATCTATGTAATGTGACATTCATTGTAGTAAACATATATTTGTTCTAGCTTACAGATGTTGTACATTCTTATTTCAACTCAAAAACTTTCTAGAAGTTTTTTTTTTAACAAAAGTCAAATACTGTACGAGATGAAGTAACATCTTAAGGAAATCTTTAAGACAGATCAATTAAGTTTTAAAGGGAAATTGTCTTTGATGATTTTTTTTTAACACTAACACGTTCATCACTTCCCCATGCGAGCGTCTGGTTTCTAGAGTTGTAGCCTCAGTTGGTCCAGTCTCTCGATGAAGCTGATATTCTTAAAATCTGGGAGTAGCTTTGTAAATGTTGTTGACTATGCAACATAAATTGTAAAATAATGGTTTAAAATAATGTTAACAAACTCATTGTTTGCATTTTATATGTATACCAATTGATAAAGACTCCAGTCACACGTACATATAAAATAAGGACTACACGTTGTAAAATAACAATCGGATGAGGGAATAACTATCTAGTACCGGACTGTGACGTTGTTTAAGTATGATATTTCACTTTCAGTGTACTTTAAATGTTATTGCAGAGTAAAGGTATTTAAGCAGTGTTTCATTTAAACCAGATTTATATTTGAGTACATTAATAATCGCAATGGTTAGATTATAAGATGATGTCGTGGTGATAAGCGAATGTCCAATATTGAATATGTATTTATGTTCGGAACTTAAAATTTCGGTGTGGAAGGTTTCACGACTATTTTTGGTAAACGTTTCTTGTTGTTGTTTCCATCTTTTGGGTAATGAACATAAAACACACGTTATTGTATCTACGATTACCACAAAAAGCAATGATAAAAAGACATATTAGGCAAACAATACTGCTGATGTTACTTTTTATTTGGTTTATCTTTGAACTTCGCGTCTTTGATACAGTTAATTTTAGAAAATTGCATAATTTTCGACCCACATAACAAGCAAATATAGAAAAATATATTTATGCAAAAGAAGTGTTTTGTAAACTTTCAGCATTCTGCCGGAGTCTGTACGATGGCTTCTGTCGAAAAGAAGAATGAAGGAAGCTAATTCCACCATAAAGCATGTTGCGAGAACCAACAGTATGGAGGTGACTGATGCTATGCTGGAAAATATAACTGATCAGAAAGACCATCTGGAAGTAACCGATGACCGGAAGTACACCTTCGTGGATTTGTTCCGCCCTTTACCGATGCTCTTTCTGTCTATTAATGTATGGTTTAATTGGTATGCGTCCTTTTTGCTCTCTCTCTCTCTCTCTCTCTCTCTCT
>NW_018405739.1:384220-398175 GCF_002113885.1 Mizuhopecten yessoensis
TCTCTCTCTCTCTCTCTCTCTCTCTGTCTTCCTTGAGGGGAGTACCTTCCACAGAATTTAAATTAGTTGTATGATAGACAATTATTTTGCTAATTTTAAGTTGATATGAAAATTTAAAAGAATTGGAACAACTAAAAACTGGAAATGATTTTAAGATTGAACAAAATCAACATCTTTTCTACATATACTAGTATAAATAATAAAA
The DNA here is from genome assembly GCF_002113885.1 of Mizuhopecten yessoensis. Classification (NCBI taxonomy): domain Eukaryota; kingdom Metazoa; phylum Mollusca; class Bivalvia; order Pectinida; family Pectinidae; genus Mizuhopecten; species Mizuhopecten yessoensis. The sequence continues at coordinate 384,426 of NW_018405739.1, forward strand.
AAGGATTAAATGTCCATGTGAAGTAAGTAAATATAGAATAAATATAAATAAAGTATATATATATGTTTATCATATTCAGTGTTGACATAATCTCTTGTTAAAACAAACATTCAATCCTTAATGAATATCCTTCATCTATTCTTGAACAGGTTCGTCAATTCTTTTTTGTATTACGGTTTGTCGCTGAACATCCGATCTTTTGGAGGGAACCCCTATGTTAACTTCAGTATCGCAGGGGCTGTGGAGATCCCCGGCAATGTACTTTGCATCATGTTCCTTAATAGACTGGGGCGTCGACTGCCCCTAATGGGCGCAATGACAATGAGTGGCATAGCATGTGTCATTTCCGGTATTATACCAAATGGTAAGTTTTCTTCTGTTATTAAGATGCGTTTAACACGACAATCAATAATACTAGGGAATACTGTGTCGAAAAAGCCGTCGATTGAATACAAAATCCATAAAACTGGACAAAATATGGTCAAAGGAAAGATTAACATTAAAAGTATACAAGGAATATCATTGGGAATAGCACGTCTCTAAATTGAAAGCCAGACAACGGAAACTCCTCCACAGTCTTCATGAACCGGCATCTCTCGAAACCTTTTGTTATAATTTTGTCTACAAAAATCGACCTCTATCACGGAAACCATGATGTTCCAATCAAGCCCTTGACATAAAATTAGCTTCAATATGTTATCACTATAGATAGGAGAAGCATGGGTGTTACTATCAAGAAATGGCATGGCTCGTCTTTTAATGACCAAAGCTTTTAATAAGATGCAAATTAAAAGAAAAGAAAAATCTATTGAATAAATTCTGGCTTACAAACTTAAATTTGGTTGTAATAATCTATAACAACTCGTAAATGTGTTTGATTAATTGATGTTCAATATACATCACTACCTTATTTCAGAATTAAAAGTCAACAAATACTCTTAAAAGGCATCATAATAAAACCTATTTGTTTAGTCTGTATAACTTTCGATACACTTTCAGTGTATATTTCGATAGTTGTCAATAGGAATTTCGATAAGGTTGTTGTCGTTATATTTTAGTGTATATTCTGTCAATTTTTATTCTTTGCTATATTAGCATTGTATATATATTCCACTTCATAGTGTTTTAATCCTAAGTCCTAAGTAATTCTTGCGTGATATACAAGTATTCATTCACTATTCATTCACTATTTACTATGTCTTTTATTTACCTATTTTGAATACTACTTATCTGTGATCACATTTAATGCTTTTCATATATTAACACCATTTTTATATATATATCCCGGGGGCCTTTGTAGGTGGGGGACTCCCAATCATGTGATGATTATAACTGTTTTATTATTAATATATGTGATTATCTCCCTTTACTTGTAATATAATATGTTATTGTTATTTTTACATATGTTTGTCTCAATAATAGCTCTCAAGAGCTAATGTTCCTTGTTTACCTGTATGCGACGTTAAAGAAAGTTTCTTGTATCTTGTAAACTGTCGGTAAACAGTCCTAATCATTTACGTTACTGACCATCTCCCTGTTGCATGTACCATAACAAAATCTTATATAGTCGGGTCTTATTTCAATGACATAATTGTATTGTTCGATTACCGTTGTGTCATTTATATATTTCATTCTTCTACAAATTTGGTAACGGCCAAAGTCGCCTTTACCTTGATAGGGAAATTTGGAATATCTATATCATATGGTATCATTTATTTGATGTCAGCCGAGGTGTTCCCTACAGTGGTCAGGTAGGAATTATTTCTTTATAGGAACTGTACTAACAACTTTGTTTCTCTAATATGATATACTATTTATCATATATTGAATTTTTGTACTGCATTGTCTTTGTAAAGATAGATATTAGAGATATCTCAGTTAATTTGATGTATGTATATATGATATCATAAATATTTAGGGTGGTCGGGTTGTGCAGTGGTGAGAGAAAGCGCTTTACTGAAAGCAAGCCTGGGTTCAATTTCCTGATCGCACGTGAAAAGGTATTGGTTCATCAGCCCGACCACGTGCGTTTCTCTCAGTGTATCGCGATGTACTCCCTGATCATAACACTTCATCCATTCAGGCCAACTAAAGAGATTGATATAAGTTGAAAAACCTGTTTCGTGTGAATGTAAATGAACACAGTTTCTAATTACACGTTTCCCATAGAAATGCCGGTATGGGCGTATCCTCCATGTGTGCTCGTATCGGGGGTATGCTGGCCCCACAAATACTGGAGTAGCAACACGTCTGGGGTCCTTTGCCGATGTTGCTTTTCGGAAGTATGGCTGCGGTTGCAGGATGCATTGCTTTGTTTCTACCGGAAACCACAGGGAGACAACTACCACAAACCATCGAGGAAGCGTTGAGTAACAGATCAAAGTAAGAATTAATTAGTCTGTATGCATCTCTTTTTCCATTAAATGGTGTTTCATATGACGAATCTTCATTGAAGTTTAAAATAATCTTCTTATTATTTTTTATTTTTTTAAATGATATGACATGAGTTAGTCTTTTAGAATTGTCTATGAAAACAAAATGAACCCAGGTATGTGGTTCACGTAACGTATATCAACGCTCTCGATTTCAATCTTATTTATATATATGTATACTTTGTTATAAAAAAACCTTTTGTTGACTTTGGCATACACAATATTGTTTCCTATATTAATTATCTCGAGCGCTCGACATATTGTCTCGATCCCACAATATAAATTCTCGAGCAGACGACTTATTATCTCAAGCGCTCGGGATAATAAGTCTTGCGCTCGAGCATTGTCAAGCGCTCGAGATGATTAATGCAGAAAATAATATTATGCATGTCCTAAATGTACCAACGTATCATAATGATATATAATTATCTAATTGAATAAAAGTATGTCAACATTGTAAAGACCAGTGTGTTTTTAACATTTTTTTTCCATTTATGGTTTTCTTATGAGGACTCTTCAAAAACGATCATGATAATCCCTTATTAATTTTTTTAATTTTAAAGAGAAATTGCAAATATGACATCAGTGAGTCTTTTGGAATTGTCTATGAAACCAGAATGAACCCCGGCAAGTGGTTCACGTAACTTCTAAATGACCATAGCTGTTGATAGGACGTTAAACAATTTTAAACCAATAAACCAAACTTAAAGTGTATAAGTAAAACCCCAAAACAAACAAGTGTGTTCGTTATGTTTATCGTGAGGCTACCATTGCTATAAATGGTTCATACATTGTTCGTAGGTCAGTGAGGAGGAAGACAGAAGAGGTAACTCCATCGACGAGTGGAGTATAAGAGGCTCACAACCCAACAACGGCAACAATGTCTTTTACTAGCATAATAAACAATATCAGCAAATTAAATATTGCAAGAAGTTATCATATTGATACATTGTATTTATTATCGCTAGTTAGCTGTACTTTGTAGGTGTAGGTGCAGAAAGTGAACTTCAAAATAACGCACGTTTTATTTCTTTCAAATTGCAAAATGGAACAAAAAATCTTTCACACTGACATAAATATCGCACACAGCGAATTACAAAGTCTTTTAAGAAACCTTTAACACTGAAAATATTTCACATACAGATACTGACAAATAGTATACCTAATTCTCCAGGATATTACAAGACCTTTCATATTGATATACATATCACAAACAACCGCTCTCCAGGATATAACATGACCTTACATATTGACACATATCATAACAGCAACTCTCAAAGATATTACATGACCTTATATATTGACACACATATCACATACAACCGCTCTCAAAGATATTACATGACCTTACATATTGACAAACATATCACCTACAGTCGCTCTTCAATATATTACATGACCTTACATATTGACACACATATCAGATACGGCCACTCTCCAAGATATTACATGACCTTACATATTGACATATATATCAAATACAACCGCTTTCCAAGATATTACATGACCTTACATATTGACACAGATATCACATACAACCGCTCTCAAAGATTACATATTGACATATATATCAAATACAACCGCTTTCCAAGATCTTACATGACCTTATACATTGAAACACATATCACATACAACCACTCTCCAAGATATTACATTACCTTATACATTGACACACATATCACATAAAACCGCTCTCCAAGATATGACATGACCTTACATATTGACATATATATCACATACAGTCGCCCTCCAAGATATTACATAACCTTACATATTGACACACATATCACATAAAACCGCTCTCCAAGATATGACATGACCTTACATATTGACACATATCACATCCAGCCACTCTCAAATACTGTACATGGCCTAACATATTGACACACATATCACATACCACCGCTCTCAAAGATATTAAATGACCTTATACATTGACACACATATCACATAAAACCGCTCTCCAAGATATGACATGACCTTACATATTGACACATATCACATCCAGCCACTCTCAAATACTGTACATGGCCTAACATATTGACACACATATCATAACAACCACTCTCCAAGATATTACATGCCCTTATATATTGACACACATATCATAACAACTGCTCTCCAAGATATTACATAACCTTACATATTGACACACATATCACATAAAACCGCTCTCCAAGATATGACATGACCTTACATATTGACACAGATATCACATACAACCGCTCTTAAAGATATTACATGACCTTATATATTGACATACATATGGCATACAACCGCTCTTCAAGATATAACCTGACCTTACATATTGACAAACATATCACCTACAGTCGCTCTTCAATATATCACATGACCTTACATATTGACACATATCACATACAGCCACTCTCAAATACTGTACATGGCCTAACATATTGTCACACATATCAAATACAGACACTCCAAAAATTTTACATGACCTTACATATTGAGAAACATATCACCTACAGTCGCTCTTCAATATATCACATGACCTTACATATTGACACACATATCACATAAAACCGCTCTCCAAGATATGACATGACCTTACATATTGACACACATATCAAATACAGCCACTACAAAAATTTTACATGACCTTACATATTACACACATATCACATACAACCGCTCTTAAAGATATTACATGACCTTACATATTGACAAACATATCAAGTACAACCGCTCTCAAAGATATTACATGACCTTACATATTGACACACATATCACATACAGCCGCTCTCGAAGATATTACATGGACCTTTCATATTGACACACATATCACATACAGCCACTCTCAAATACTGTACATGGCCTAACATATTGACACACTATTGACAAACATATCACCTACAGTCGCTCTCCAATATATTACATGACCTTACATATTGACACACAACATATTGACACACATATCATAACAACCACTCTACAAGATATTACATGACCTTACATATTTACACACATATCACATACAGCCGCTCTCGAAGATATTACATGGACCTTTCATATTGACACACATATCACATACAACCGCTCTCCAAATTATTACATGACCTTACATATTGACATACATATCATAACAACCGCTCTCAAAGATATTACATAACCTTATATATTGACATACATATGGTATACAACCGCTCTCCAAGATATTACATGGCCCTATATATTGACACACATATTATAACAACCGCTCTCCAAGATATTATATGACCTTATATATTGACATACATATCATAACAACCGCTCTCAAAGATATTACATAACCTTATATATTGACATACATATCATAACAACCGCTCTCAAAGATATTACATAACCTTATATATTGACATTCATATGGTATACAACCGCTCTCCAAGATATTACATAACCTTATATATTGACATACATATCATAACAACCGCTCTCAAAGATATTACATGACCTTACATATTTACACACATATCACATACAGCCGCTCTCGAAGATATTACATGGACCTTACATATTGACAGACATATCACATACAACCGCGCTTCAAGATATTACATGACCTTACACATTGACACACATATCACATACAGCCCCTCTCCAAGATATTACATGGACCTTACATATTGACAGACATATCACATACAACCGCTCTTCAAGATAGTACATGACCTTACATATTGACACACAACATATTGACACACATATCATAACAACCGCTCTCCAAGATCTTATATGACCTTATATATTGACACACATATCATAACAACCACTCTACAAGATATTACATGACCTTACATATTTACACACATATCACATACAGCCGCTCTCGAAGATATTACATGGACCTTTCATATTGACACACATATCACATACAGCCATTCTCCAAGATATTACATGGACCTTACATATCGACAGACATATCACATATAACCGCTCTTAAAGATATTACATGACCTTACATATTTACACACATATCACATACAGCCGCTCTCGAAGATATTACATGGACCTTACATATCGACAGAAATATCACATATAACCGCTCTTCAAGATATTACATGACCTTACAGATTGACACACATATCACATACAGCCTCTCTCCAAGATATTACATGGACCTTACATATTGACAGACATATCACATACAACCGCTCTTCAAGATATTACATGACCTGACATATTGACACACATATCACATACAGCCATTCTCCAAGATATTACATGGACCTTACATATCGACAGACATATCACATACAACCGCTCTTCAAGATATTACATGACCTTACAGATTGACACACATATCACATACAGCCACTCTCAAATACTGTACATGGCCTAACATATTGTCACACATATCAAATACAGACACTCCAAAAATTTTACATGACCTTGCATATTACACACATATCACATACAACCGCTCTCCAAATTATTACATGACCTTACATATTGACATACATATCATAACAACCGCTCTCCAAGATATTATATGACCTTATATATTGACATACATATCGCATATTACCGCTCTTAAAGATATTACATGACCTTACATATTGACAAATATATCAAGTACAACCGCTCTCAAAGATTACATATTGACATATATATCACATACAACCGCTTTCGCTCCAAGATATTACATGACCTTACATATTTACACACATATCACATACAGCCGCTCTCGAAGATATTACATGGACCTTACATATTGACAGACATATCACATACAACCGCGCTTCAAGATATTACATGACCTTACATATTTACACACATATCACATACAGCCGCTCTCGAAGATATTACATGGACCTTACATATCGACAGAAATATCACATATAACCGCTCTTCAAGATATTACATGACCTTACACATTGACACACATATCACATACAGCCCCTCTCCAAGATATTACATGGACCTTACATATTGACAGACATATCACATACAACCGCTCTTCAAGATAGTACATGACCTTACATATTGACACACACATCACATACAGCCACTCTCCAAGATATTACATGGACCTTACATATCGACAGACATATCACATATAACCGCTCTTCAAGATATTACATGACCTTACATATTGACACACATATCACATACAACCACTCTCCAAGATATTAAATGACCTTACATATTGACATATATATCACATACAACCGCTCTCCAAATTTACATATTGACACACATATCAGATACAGCCACTCTCCAATATACTACATGAGCTTACATATTGACACACATATCACTTACAACCGCTCTCCAAATTTACATATTGACACACATATCAGATACAGCCATTCTCCAAGATATTACATGGACCTTATATATTGACACACATATCAGATACAGCCATTCTCCAAGATATTACATGGACCTTACATATTGACACACATATCACATACAACCGCTCTCCAAATTATTACATGACCTTACATATTGACACACATATCACATACAGCCGCTCTCGAAGATATTACATGGACCTTACATATTGACACACATATCACATACAGCCGCTCTCGAAGATATTACATGGACCTTACATATTGACACACATATCACATACAGCCGCTCTCGAAGATATTATTATATTAATTTTATTGGAACTAGGGAGGTTCAACTATCAGTTGACACAGGTAATGAGAACCTCTCAGTAAACATACGTCAGTCGCTTTCTTATCATAATATTTGATATAAATACGATACACACTGGCAACCTGTTGCACCTATATCTGTTACATCTGACCTCAACTTTACAATTACGGATTCAATATTGCTCTTTATGAAAACAGTATTCCTGGAAGTACTCGGGGCTTTAAATTAAATTAAGTATTATGCTTGTGAAAAGAATTGCCTTATTACTGAATTATAGGCAAAACCCGTTAGATTGGAATAATAAGTAGACCTTGAAGATTGGCGTGCAAAAAGGTTGGATTCCCTTGGAAAATTGACGGTACAATATAATGCGAAATATTATCATAACGAGTTACTTTTACCTTATTCGTATGAAGATATGTTCCTGAGTGTTAAGCTCAAAAAAGTATGTTAAAACTCAGACTAAATAATCAATTTATTGATATACAATACTGTTTGTTTTCTTTACCATCGACTAAACTTGAGATCTAACTTACCATTCAGCTGAGTCCATTGTCAACATACATCTCTTTAAGACGAAGTCGTTGTTTACATACAGTCGTCCATCGTCTTATGTTGCAATCAAGCTGCATACAGTCAACCCCCGTTATATCGAAGTCGTTGCTTACATACAGTCGTCCATCGTCTTATGTTGCAATCAAGCTACATACAGTCAAACCCCGTTATTTCGAAGTCGTTGTTTTTATGCAATCGTACCCTTTTTAATAGGAAAACAATAATGGTGTAAAGAAACGTTTCTATAAACGATATTTGAAGTTTGTATACATCATTTAAAAAGTAAATGTATATGCTTTCCATACGTTTGAATTAGTTAGAAATGTTGGTTTGAAATATATAGCAATGTGTTACCGCTACTTAAATGTTTTAAAGTTTTTTTGATGTAGTACATATTTTTTTTATATTCCGAACCAACTTTTTAAACAATATTAATTCAGTTAAGGATGGCTGTCCTGTAAATCAAAGGCATGCCCTTCAACTAGGGCAACCCGTACTACGTTTTGTATTTTTTTTGCCCTGTCTGAGATGATGCTTAAACGAATGAATATATACACGCCGATATATTTACACGGGGAACTGTGAGAGGAGTAAAACCATTTTGTCACTTATGGCTTTCAAAGTAGAACCATTAAACTTGGGTAAATGCGTACCTGAGTGCTGAAGTAATTAAGGTAATTTTCTCTATTAAGACAGCCAGCACACATTATAGCGTTCGGGATAATAAAATCTGACGGATTATTGGTTTAAAGATATAAATAACATAAACAGGTATTCCCGACAACAACAAAATAACAATATTGATTTCGCATACAAATCATACACAATTATTTTACACTGTTATTTATGTATTCACACATACAGATACATGTTTTATGGACAAAGGTAATTATTAAAACTTGACTTTTAGAATAACTTTTATTGCAGTCGACGTCGTATGTCTGATTGACAAACATAAATAACATTGACCTAAAAAAAACACAGTGTCTGCTATAGGGCAGAAAAAATCCGCAGGTTTTTAACACACACAATACCGCTTCTGTTGATAAGTCGGTAAAGCCCAAGTATGCTGTTGTGTTTGTCAGCTTTTCGTTTTTAACCCGACCAAAGGAAAGCCATATAGAAATACCATGTTATTTGATGTATTAAGCTTACACCACTTTCAATCTGTTCCTCCGGTGTCCACTTGCTTTGTCACCCACATACGTGACGTACACGGAATATGTAAGGCATATCAACAGTATTTATGGAGACCTGGTTCACATTTTACATCTGGCACACAAGATGTTATGCAGATATAAGCACGGGTAATATGTTAACACATTGACAAATGCGATATACATTAAGTTAAGTAGGTTGTTTTTACTCCAGCTCATGGTATAGTTAATATGTTACAAGGCTGGGTTAGCTTCACAGGTCTCACCGTTCTCAACATAGACTAGCAATCTTGATGTACAAGCTTATTTTTCATCACATAAACGCCAGTTGGAAGATTCAAGGTAAGTGCTTTCACTGATTTAATGTTACTGTACCGTAACAAACAAAAACGTGCTCAACAATCGAATATTTCCTCCAGATAACCTATTACCTATTCACTTCCGCATCGCAACATTTTGCTTTCATTTTGTTGTAGAAGTTACCGATGTTTCTTATTTAGTAATGGTACATATCAATGTGTTATATTTTGTATTGAATTTGAGTTTGGATTGCGTCCTTGTGTGTAGAGGTTTTGTTACAGTATCTATCTATACCTGTATTATCCTATATGTATTTACTCCAGTAACTTTTTTGTTTTTTATAAACATAAACAACCAGTGATCAACAAAGTTTGTATACGTAATTACACTTGATTAGGTTAACGCGACTGATTAACACAATGTCATAGATGACCTCAAGGTAGATATTGGTATCATGAAACATACCGTGATTTGAAAATAAATGAGCAGATGTCATTCTGGCCTTAACAAGTTTAAATGGTATTACCAAATATTAAAAAGTTACTTCTACTTAAGTATATAGTGCGTTACATATAGAATATTTCACCCCCTTGGGGGTGAGATAGGGGAATCTCAACCCGAGGGGGAAGATTCTTAAGTTGCCAAACACGAGGCTTTGCCGAGTGTTTGGCAACTGAAGAATCTTTTCCCGAGGGTTTAGATTCCTCTATCTTACCAACAAGGGGGTGAATGATTCTTTTTCTCTTACCCTGTTCTTCCAATGTGTATCATATACACAATGTAATGACAACGTTACATGCTAAATTCAGGGTTGACGTGTCGTTGATGGATTGTTGACGTGACGTCATTGTATTGTTGAAGTGACGTCATACCATTGTTATAAATAGGGGAATCCCCCCGTCTCAACCCTAGGGCGGAGACAGATAAATCTAGCACCGGCAAAACGGGAGATAAATCTGTCAGGTGTGGGAGAAAAGTTTATCTTAGTGTGGTTATGGATGACCCTTTCCTTTTAATATATCATTGATATTTTGACCTTGAATGACAAGATGTTCTAGAAATACTTTTAATCTACCCTCCAAAATGTGAAATAAAATATACAACTTGATCCTCCTTTCTGTCTTTAGTATTACAACCACATAAAACATGTCATATATGTTCAACTCAGTGTTAAAATGTAAACAAAACAGTAGTTAGAGCATCATAATATGTTAAAGAAGGGGGGTGATCAATGGAAAGACATACACGGATGCCATTGATAATAGGTCCAGACGTCTCGGAAAGATAACCTTCGCCTGCTTGATGGACGACTCGTTCCATGTAAAACAAGTACAAATCAGCGTCGCGTTCTCACAGGGATATCCGAGGAAGTGACAACAAAACCACAAGGCACACTGTAGAGCGTTCTCGTCAATATTCATGTGGCATAAGGAAATAGAATAGTTCCAATGAAATTATGATGGCTACCTTAAACCTTGTCCATAGTCTTTATTGTCCAATATCTGTCGAGACTATTGGTAGATAGTTTGTGTGTCAGCATTCGAAATTTTTCACGGAAATCGTGATATTCGGAGCAAGCCCGTGAATAAAAAGAAGCTACGACGATTTGAAACGGCATAGGTATGGTTTCCATCTGAAATATAACTAACAGGAAAATAGAATTAACGAAACATGTTAATAAAATTTATCAGAAATACGAGAGGGATTGGATTTCGCTTGTTAATTAAAATAAATCAAAAACTGTATTCGCTGATCCTCATGCTCCCTGAAAGGTTTTTTCTTTCTAATAAATGGACTGAACAGGGGAGATAACCATCATTGCAGCGCTAGCAAATCATGGTCATTGTAAAGTACCCTATCGAACCTTAAGAATATTACTCTAAGGCATTTGTATGGAATGAATGACACATTCAACACATCCGAAGTGTGTGGAAGAAGTCTCACCTCACGCAAGTACATCTGAACACCTATTCCCAGATGGTATCGCTATATGATATCCATTTCAATCACATTTTATTTTAAATCCTTATGATACCTGAAACTTATAGTGTTTTTTCCTTATTATAACCGTGTTGCGATAAGTGTATACACGATGTGTTACAAAATAGTCGTTTAATTATCTTATATTATTTAGAATACAAACATATTTTTAGATAAGTGAATTTTTACCTAGAAGAGTGAATGATTTCTACATGTATCGAGCAGTTTGTATGGCTAACATTACTTCTGATCAACTGATGCACTTGTAGTATCACGAGAATCACATATACTAATCGTCACTTATTTATTATAGAAGCCGTGATTGTGATACAACACGTAAGCAAACACAATGAAACCAATTACTGCATTTTAACTTTTCTACGTAAATAAACCAGTATATTGTCCAGTGTTTTACAGTGTGTGTTGCATAATGTTGCATACTTTTTGTCCTAATATATTCATGTTAACTTTATTCAACGGTGAAGAAAATAAACAGTGAAAAAGTGAAAAAGGTTTAACAATTATATGCTTTATCTTTGAATAAATATAAATAATTCCTGTTATTAGCTCTGATATGTGTTCCGTTAATCCTAGTGATGGCCTTTTAGTCAAGACAAATAAGTCTTACCTGTCAGATTTTCACCGAATCCTGAACTTTTGAGTGAGATGTTTGTATCTGTCGCCAACTTACACCACTGAGTGTCTTCGGGCAGTACATAGTTAAGTTGTTTGCCAATTAATATTCAATACGAAGACATTTTACAAAACGTATAACAAGAAATTGATCGGTATTTATCTATATAACACAATACCAACATTTGTGTAGGATCACATGGTATTATTATATGAAGAATTTCGCATTCCCACAATAGAAAATGACTCAAATTCAGCCTGAGTTGTACAGCGTTTATTAATGATATATTGTCTTAATATGTATGCCTATTCATCAACTAAGGAAGTTTGCATGAATTGACAAAATATAACAAGAAATGTTGAAGACAATACCGTCGTGTATTTACTGTATTGTCATTATGTTATCAAGTAATGCTAAGATGAATAATGATAAAATAAAAATGATCCTAACAAGAACAATGTGTGTTTTAAACACGTTTTTAACCTCGTGCTAGTACTATAACAAAGCTTTAACCTCGTACTAGTACTATAACAAAGCTTTAACCTCGTTAATTTAACTGTAAATTCGTTTATACAAACTTTGTAGCCCTTTATCTCAGCATGCTACTGGCCAAATATCATTACCCTGGGCATTTTGGTTATTCAGAAGAAGTTGTTGAAACTTTTTAAACATAATTGACCCCTGTGACCTTGAATATGGGTGAAGGTCATTCATTTGAACAAACTTTGTAGCCCTTCATCTCAGCTAGCTACTGGACAAATATCATCACCCTGGGCATTTTGGTTATTCAGTAGAAGTTGTTTAATGTGTTAAACATATTTGACCCCTGTGACCTTGAATATGGGTGAAGGTCATTTATTTGAACAAACTTGGTAGCCCTTCATCTCAGCTAGCTACTGGCCAAATATCATCACCCAGGGCATTTTGGTTATTCAGAAGAAGTTGTTTAACGTTTTAAACATATTTGACCCCTGTGACCTTGAATATGGGTAAAGGTCATTCGTTTAAACAAACTTTGTAGCCCTTTATCTCAGCATGCTACTGGCCAAATATCATTACCCTGGGCATTTTGGTTATTCAGAAGA
>NW_018405739.1:398331-406580 GCF_002113885.1 Mizuhopecten yessoensis
AAATATCATCACCCTGAGCATTTTGGTTATTCAGAAGAAGTTGTTTAAAGGTTTTTTAATACAATTGACCCCTGTGACCTTGAATATAATTGAAGGTCATTCATTTGAACAAACTTGGTAGCCCTTCACCCAAGCATGCTACTGGCCAAATATCATCTCCCTGGGCATTTTGGTTATTGAGAAGAAGATGTTTAAAGTTTTTGACATATTTGACCCCTGTGACCTTGAAAATAGGTGAAGGTCATTTATTTGAACAAACTTTGTAGCCCTTCATACAAGTTTGCTTCTGGCCAAATATTGACACCCTAGGCCTTTCGGTTATTAAGAAGAGTTGTTTAAAGTAAAATATTGACGCCGGACGACGGACGGACGGACGACGGACGCCGCGCCACGGCATAAGCTCACTTGGCACTTCGTGCCAGGTGAGCTAAAAAACCAGTAAGTTCTATTTTGACTGCAATAACATCAATGTCAAGTCCTTAGGGAACCTCCATACCAAATATCACCTTCTGGTACAAATACTTTATTCATAGCCAATTATATAGATATATTCAGATATCTAATTGTCTCTTGAGTAGTTAAATATTTCTTCTTATGAATAAACAAAATTGTCACTGTAAGACCTTCACTGTTTATTTTTGAAACGTTTTCAAATATAGCATTGGTTCACAGGACCTGAGAATTAGTAACAGCTATATTTGGACCTAAGCTGAGGTGTAAAGAGTAATTTTACACGTTTTAGGGGTTTAGATCAATTTTCAGTAAAAATGCCACCATTGGGGAGGTCCCTTTGCATTGGTTTAGTACTGGGGTTACATTTGGGAGGTCCCTGTTCATTGGTTTAGTACTGGGGCTACATTGGGGTGGTCCCTGTGCATTGGTTTAGTACTGGGGTTACATTGGGGAGGTCCCTTTGCATTGGTTTAGTACAGGGGTTACATTGGGGAGGTCCCTGTGCATTGGTTTAGTACTGGGGTTACATTGGGGCGGTCCCTGTGCATTGGTTTAGTACTGGGGCTACATTGAGGAGGTCCCTGTGCATTGGTTTAGTACTGGGGTTACATTGAGGAGGTCCCTGTGCATTGGTTTAGTACTGGAGTTACATTGGGGAGGTCCCTGTACATTGGTTTAGTACTGGGGTTACATTGGGGAGGTCCCTGTGCATTGGTTTAGTACTGGGGTTACATTCGACATAGCACGCTTGGGGATTTCTGCCTAATCTCTGAAGGGTTGGCACAGCGTGTGGTATAGTGTGAAGTCAAGACCTTCACTGTAATGCTATGGCACTTAAACAGATTTTCTGTACCCAGTAGTAAGCAAATTTATTCCATGCCAAAGTCAAATATGAATAACTTTTTAGTTTATTTAAAATTTCTTACTTTTATGAATCATGTTGATATCTAGCAATATTTACATTTGCTCTACAGCCTTCCATCGTAATGCATTGCAAAAGCAAATGTTGTTATGAGACTTTAACAACATTTGCTATTGTAACGTCATCAATCTCTATTGTGATGTCATCAATGTCATTGTCATGAATTGCTGTTCAAAAGCTGTGCAAAATAAATGAATAAAGCATAACTACTCTATGAAAATGTAAATATAAATAATGAATATATTAGCAAATATTGTTATGTCCTGTAACACACATTTCTATTGCTGACAAACTTACATAAAGCCCTGCTATAACAACATGTTTAAACATTCATTGCTTAATAGTTATCCCTCTTCCGATTGGAGATTTGCCTCCTCTATGATCATATTCTTATTTTCCTCTGTCTTAGTTCTGTCTACATGATAAATTTGTTGAGCTTTTACATTATCTTTTACTCATATCATTTTCACAATTCTGATATACAGCTCAACCCCTGTTTTCAGAACTAATTCTATGACAAACCATTTTCATCGTGTATGAATGCATCTGCCTATATTTACCACTTTGAAGACATAATTCTTGTTAATCCCAATCGACCTAATCAAACATTCCTGTTTCTGGTTGATTCTAAGATAATTACAATACAGGCACAAGATTGGAAAAAACTGTAGAGACAGACACTTGTAGACTATAGAGATACTCCGATTTATCAATGATAGGTTAGAGTTATTTTAGTGTAATTGAAAATATCAAACATGATACAAAAAAACAAAATCATCTTATAACATTTAGATATTTGTTCAGGTAGATCAGATTGATAATTTGAGAATCGAATTACCTCAGATAAACCCTTTTTTCAGTGGCAACAATTTTTATTTTTTTCACCAACAACAAGTTAAAGTTAACCATCCTGTGAGCATCCGAGGTTACTGTTATCGCAAAATCTGGAGACAATTTTCATGCAACCTTGAAATGTAAAAAGCCACCATTTTGACTCCATTGTGTAAGGCTGTGATGTCATGTTCTTGTCCTAGACGTGACTTCACAATTGAAACAATTGAAACTTACAACAAATCACAGGGCTGATAGGTCATATTACATGGGTTAATATGCATATAATAAGACATTGGTATATTCACTAGATAATGCAGTACATTATGGGATAAATGGAATTCTGTTATAACTTAAACTTTAAGGCATACCCCAAGTTCATTGCCCTAGATTCTTTGTGTGAAAAAAATATAAATTATGTAACCGCTGGATAAAGAAAGATGGAAGGGAATGAACATTTTGGATTTTTCTTCTTCAATATTTAGCATTTTATTGATCTAAATATGTATACAAAAATAGCACATGAGAATGTCTTATTTCAAATCGATTTGTATTGCACTCCACCTCACAGTAAATGCTGCCCCTACTTCACTGCTTTTCTTTCCTTTCAATCTAGTTGTTCCTATTACATGTATTAACATGCAGCTATAGTGCCACATTGAGGTATTTATACCATCAATGCTTAGAGTTTTCTCCTCTCTGATTTGAAGCTAGACCACTCTTTTCTCTTTTACTGGTGATCCCAAAGTCATCTGAAATAATGAAAACAAGAACTTTAACATTGGAGAACCCAACAAGGTCATGTAAACAGTAATATTTTTGCCCTGCCAAATGTTTCACCTCTGACCTACTCTCAAGATTTTTATGTGATAAAACTGTCATCCTGGCCTAGGGCAGAAAATAATGGAAGTTAAATTTTCGATTTTAAGAAGTTTCAGACATGCTTTATAAGGCTAATATGGAAAGTTATCAACTTATTCATATATCATTTCTGTATTTACCTGTAGAGTTGTTAACAAGGGTGAATCACACTGGTAGTGGGACCCCGTGCAGCAGACAATTTCACAGCCATCAAAAAGATACCCCCTTCCTCTCTGGTTCATTATAGCTAGCACTGATACCCAGTACAGATGTCAGCTGTAAATGTATTGTATAAATGTCGCATTTTCTTCATAAAATATATTGAACATTAACATTAAACTGGAAATATTGAAAAATTGTCAAATCATGAGGCATCAACATAGTTTTAATAAACATATAATCTTATAAAGACTGTATATTATATAGTGATAATAAAAATCATGTGACAATCAACTAAAAAACATAGATATATGTAGACTAGATATGAATGAAAAAATATGACGGCAATCACAAATACTTTATTACATACACTTGTACGGTTTGTTCATACATGTATGTACCTGTTTAAATTTTGACCTTATCTGCTGTACCAGTTCGAATAGCTGTGGATGGGTAGGGTTTGTCAGAGGGAAGTCATCTACCAACTTCAGCAAGGATTGGGCAGCTTTAATGGCTCTTCAAGCAAAACATGACAGTAGATTTTTTATCAATAGACAAACATAATAAATATTTTATACATTATGTAAAAATTATCTCATAAAAATCTCCATTATCTGGTATTTTGTCCAGTATTCATGTTGATACCATCCCCATTTCAAAATGAAGCAAAGAAAATTGATGGAAACCTAGAATATTTGAAAGAAATGTTTCATGTTTCTAAACAGGGAATCATTATTATTGCATATTTGGGAGATGTGATCAAGCTTTAAAGCAGGCTAGAGTTTCCAGTGGTGACACAGGTATTATATTAACTGCCACATACTTGGTTTTGTATGCAGTTTAGCATATAAGACTAACCTTTGTTTGCCTTCCTTAGAATCCTCTAATTTCTGCAATAACTGTCGACAGAATCCAGCATAAAATCCTAGCTGCACATGAAATAAATGGAATGATTTCAGTAGGGCTATTGCTATGAAATATACATATGTAAACAATGCGCCGAGGAACAAACAGGATCTGCAGATAACACAGGTTCAACTTGTGTAGAAAGGAGTAGTAGCGTTAGTAAAATATTCTGTGTGTGTCCAGTAGTGATTACCAATATATACCAGGGGCTCACTGAGATGTCTGCACATGAAAAGTCTAACGATTCAGTTATCAACTAGTTTTGGCTGCTTTTTTCTGATATGCATGAGCAATAATGCAGTGATTATAAGTATGAAATGTTTCCAATGACTGACAACAACTGTTCAGCATTACGTAAACAAATTTATAGTACCATGGGGCAGAACAATATATACACTTGTGGAATGCGATGTTCTTAAGTATCAGCTTAAGACTGAAGGACCAAGATAAATGCAGATATGATGGAGGGATTACATGAAAAATAGAAAATTTATGTAAGACATTAATTATTCCACACCCATGAACAATTATTTCCCTTGTTTAACACGTTTCTACAAATACTAATGTGGACTTTGACCTTGGTATAAGTTTTGATCAAATTCTGTTAGGAAATGAAGTAGCTAGAACAATGGCAATGAATCAGGACAAATTGGGACAAGACACATGTCACAATGGGATGCAACCAGACAGGACAGAATAATGGCTATGAGTAATTAAGATTACTCACAAGAAGCTATATCCTGAAGTCCAAACTTCCAAGTTGTTTTATTATACCAATGCAAATCCTAATAACTGTTTTGAAGAGCAATAAAGCTGTATTCCAAGCTGCAATTACAACAAACTTAACTATCGAGCCAAATAACTCTTTCACACAAAAAACGTTCAATGTAGAATACTAGCTCTGTCCACCTGATTGGCTGGGTCCTTGTGGCATGACAACAAGAAGTGGGGGTAGGCATGTGACCTCGGGTAGTTTGTTATGACAGGGTAAAAGTCCTTAAACTATAACCTGTTAAAATGAGCTGTTTCCTTGGGAAAATGAATCTGTCTGTTTACTTAGAATAATAGCATTTACATAGGCACAAATGTGTAAAGGTGTAATAAAATGATTTAAATACTTTTTTATATAATTCCATCAGTAGTTGTGTTATCATGTACCAACTAATTATATCAGATACTTACACATTTTTGCTTTATGCACAGTTTAAACTCGACTTACCTCTGATCCAACACCTGCACCCTTCTCCCAGCCTAACCTATACCCATCTTCCAACCCGGTCTTCTGACCAACTTGCTGTCCAGTAGTGAATCCTTGGCTTTGAGACCTAAACATATGCATAAATTAAGATAAGGAAATGGAAAGGTTTTTATTATGAAGTTTGTACGATCTGAAGTATCATATATGTTTTCTGACTTTGTTTCATACACAAGATACTGTATGCATGAGTGATCTTCATTTCAGCCAATTAATAAAGGGATATTTAAATATTCCTGCGGTTCGCAGGAATAATTTGTACCTTGCGGCACTAGGGCTAGTTTTCTGCACGAGCGAGCTACATGTAGCGGCAAATAGTACAGTTGTGGAGTATATATAGTTTACGAGGCCAAGAGGACCTGTATTACTCAAATAGATATGTATAGGCAATCATTGCAAAATATTCTAAATTAACCCTTAACCACTGTAGACCATAACAGACTCACCCAGATAAATGTATGGAAGAGTCTACTTAAGGTACCTAGGAGTGAAAAGGGTTAATATTGCACTATAAACAATCATCTACGTAAGGTAGTTTAGGGCTCTACATTCCAGCACCAAAGGAGAACAAAATTTATGTATCTAACATTTGAATCACTTATCCCAGGATAACTCACATAAAATGTTTAAATTATGTTAACTGTTCAGGAGGAGCCAGCTTTTTAAAGACTTAAACGCTAAACATGTGTATAGCTCCCTTCTGGGCACATCCCTCGTGAAAGCTACACTCTTCCTTTGCAATGCAATTGGTTCACAGGTCGAAAGGATCAAGGATGTTTAATAGGAAATTTGACTAGTATTTACGTGTACATGGTTTTAGGATGTAGATCTCAATCATTTCCATGTTAAAATCCTACAATTAAGTCACGAAGGTACACTGCAGGCAATCATATGAGCACAGGTCTCTTCAAGCAAAGAAAGTGACTTTTTTCCTAACTATAGCTCTTTTGAAATTCCCACTCAGGGTTCACAATGTCATTCTTTCCCCATGCTAAGAATTACCGATGCTCTTATTAAATATTGCTATCATATTGTTTCAACAATATAAGAGTTCAAATAAGACGGATTTGTTCACAATACAATAGATACTTATATTGTTGGTATATAGGTCTATACACAAGACCCTACCAACCAATCCGTAATCGTTATTATTATTTTTTCATATTATTCCCAACAAGTGATTGGCCAGGAGTGCATCACGTGTCCACCGATAAAAACTGATATTTACTTGGAGCACATAATTTTTGTTGAATGGCTGGGTGTTTTCTAAAAATAAAATTATGACGACTGTCTCCAAACAAACGCACCGTCCCGCTTCCGTAGTTTTGTTTTTGTTTTTTCAGATTGCTTACATCACTGTTTTGAAAATAATAAAACATTTGTAGCCTTTAACTGCGGTCGATACCTGGATTTATCGCCCTGAGAAAAAAAGATATATTGACCTCAGACGCATTTACATGTATGTAAAAAAAAAAATGTACAAGTATATCATTATGTTTCATGTTATTAAAGCAAGAGTCTTGTCACCCTGTATGCTGAGGTCAAATTAGGAAGTATTTGCAATATGATGAGAATATGGGGATGATCATGCTTAAAAGTCAGGTGAACTTCCTACAGCCTACAGGCCTTTTGAGCCTTTTGTTATCATTTGTAACTTAGGGTTTACCCAACTACAATCCCCTATTGGTTCATTTAGGATGTCGATAAAGGAATGTTAAGTTATCTTATCATTACGGAAATAAATGTAGATTCAAACCTTTCTTCTGACATGAAAATGTCATGAAAAATATCGTCATTTTCTTCCTGTTCTTCCATGTTTTTGCAGTCCCAGTTGATATCGGTCCTTCTAATTACAGCCCGGTACAGCCCGGTATAGCCCGGTACAGCCCGGTAGAGCCCGGCACAGCCCGGGACAGCCCGGTAGTGATATATTGACCGCCCGGGCGTTTGTCTCCACTTATACACCATTATGATTGTATTATTTGCATTGTTTGTAACAGTATGAATGTAGTGATCAAAAAATGGTGAAAAAATCATTAAATTTGACCGAGTTATGGTTATTTGAACTTTGTAACATCGCAACAACCCGCTGGAGTAGCGCCAGACGTTTGTTATTTGCAATACAAACACCGCCCGGGCTTTCACCTGTGTAGTAAACTGTACTGAAGTAACTTATTCCCATATCTTTAGAAACGAAAAATACAAAACTGAAAGAAATATCAAAATATGTTCATAATTAGCCAAGTTATTGTAATTTGAAATTAACCAACACTGCAGGACTTGTTATTTACAATATTAAGACTGCCCGGGCGTTACCCTGTAAAGTTGATTTAATCGAAGTACTTTACTCGGGTTATTTAATGAATGAGAAATAAAAAATAAAAGACAGTGTGAAAATATCTTCATCATAAAAAGATTTATGCTGATCTAACTTTAGATACTTCGCTACATTACGCTGAAGCTCATATCATGCGTGTTATTTGCAGCATCGGGACCGCCCGGGCTTTCATCTTTATCGTTAAGTCAATAAAAACCCTGTATTTGTTAAGATGTGTGTGTTACTAACACAATGGGACGAGGGGTACCGACCCAGGTAAAAGCCCGGGCGGTCGGGGCGGCATCAACAAAGTAACGGCTACCGTGCCGGGCTCCGAGCCGAATAAACAATTATCATACTACCCATTTCAAATCGATATAATTCAGTCAATTTTCAATATAATTTCAAAATTTCTTCAACTGAATACTCTTTACACTGTCTACTTTACGTTAGGCTAGGGGGACGAGGGGTACCGACCCAGGTAAAAGCCCGGGCGGTCGGGGCGGCATCAACAAAGTAACGGCTACCGTGCCGGGCTCCGAGCC